>NC_084759.1:144126170-144403450 GCF_028858725.1 Colius striatus
GTCTGATGGGTTTTGAGGAAGTTGAGACAAAGCTTAGGAAATGTGTCGGTATGTTGAAACACTTGCCACAAATGACCTGAGTAGAATATACTTTCTTTCTCTTATTTACTGAATTAGTTTGAAAGTCACAAACCACAAATATCACTAAAGTGAAATTTCCTGCCTTCCAGCAGAAACCACCTTCTGTCATAAAATTTGGTTTGCCTGAAATGCAGGGGCTGAATAATACAAGAACATCTCAATCAATTAAAGTCCTAACTAACATCTTGTGAGAAATCTGCTGCTAGAGCTAGCTGAAGACAAACACTTTGGTATTTGCTGAGAGACTGGTGGGAAATAGGGATGTGGACAGCATACATGGCATAGATGGAGAAGAATCCACTGCGCCTCTTTATTAAAGTCCTTATTTGATGTCTTCTTTTAATGACAATGTGGGGGGCTCTGGTGTTTCAGATGCAAAACCTGGTGGAGAGCATCTATTTCAGGATGCTAAGTGGAGTTTTGATTTAATTAGGGTGAAACTTTGTTGCAGTATTAGCTTTCTGCCAAGAAATGTTTTATTGTTGCAACACTTGAAGTTCTACCAGCTTCTTCCTGGTTCTTCAATTTTACCTCTCTTTTAGCAACAGTAAATCATGAACAAAACTATGTATCTTCAGCATCTGATAGAAATGCTTAAATCCTCTTGAGAAGAAATACTTGTTTAGAGATACAAGATCTTTAGTGCTTTTCTTAGTTGCTGTGCAAGAAACTCAATGTGCAATGGACTGTTGTATAGAGTTAATATAACAGAAGGTGATGGCAGCATTCAGGGTTTTCATTGCAGAACTTGCAAAATTTAGTGTTTTTTCTTGATTTCAGAAACTGAGGACTAAAGAGAATAAAGAAAATCTTAAATTCCCATGGAAATTTACACTTATATTCCCAATAATTAGGGAAGAAAGCTTTGGATCATGAAGCAGTTGTGACATGAATGGTTTTAGAGAAGAAGACCTCACTTTGTTACTTTAGACCAAACTAAACATTACAAACAAGCACAACATAGATTGAATTATATTTTTTCATACTCTACATTTCTCACTTTGTGTTGCTTAATATATTACTGTGAAGCCCTTGAGGCAAGGACCATGTTTAAACAGGAGCAAATCAGATATAGTATACCTATCATATTTGTGGTTATGGTTTCCTTAATAAGAGATGTCTTCTGTTTGGGTTGGATAAGAAGATATGGCTATATTGGAATTTAGGTTTATGTAAAGGCTACTTAAACGTATTTTTTTTCAGTTTTAGGACAATGGAAAATTAATGTTAGGAAATATGAACACAGATGTAAAAGGTTCATACTTTCAGTAGCATTTTTCATGTCTCTTAATTTCAGAGTTCAAGAACAATTTACAATGTTGTACTAAAGAATATAGAACCAGGCCCTGGTGAATATACTTACTGTAAGCATCAATACAGAGATACAAGTCTGCAGTCCTGCCTGATGCATCTGCTGCTATCTCATTCTTCCGATATTTTGATGAGCAGTTGAAATTGTGTGCCTCTAATTAATGAATCGCAGAATCACAGAATCTTGAGGACTGGAAGGGACCTCAAAATATCATCTAGTCCAAACCCCCTGCCAGAGCAGGAACACCTAGAATAGGTCAGAGGAACACGTCCAGGTGGGTTTTGAATGTCCCTAGAGAAGGAGACTCAACAACCCATCTGGGCAGCTCTCCATATAGCACACGAATAAATTCTGTTTGATTTTCTACATTGAGTTGCTATGTGTTATGGATTGCCACAGAAGTTTGAAATGTTTCCTGGAATCATTGAGAAGTTGTGATTAAAGCGGTAGAGTATGTGTCTAGTTACACCTTGCAGTAAACATTTGTCTCAGTATTTTTTGTGAACAGCAAGGTATTCTATATAAATACTGACATACTAAAACTGTAAGGAAATCATAGGTGGGAGATATAAAACTGCTCCAGAAAAAAAAAAAAGTGTCAATATTTATTATTCTGTTGTCTTAGTTGTGAAAAGAAATGTGTGAATTTATGATTATATTCTATGAAAATAAAGCTGAACTTGTAACTTAAAAGAGAATTAAAATTCCCTTCTACTGTTAGTGGTTAGATTTGATGCAGTAGTTCTTTAGGGAAGCATTGAAGTTCTCAGAAGTTGAATATTAATTTCATGTTTTTCATGTTCCAAAATATTTTTCATTTGTGAATTTTCCTCCATTATGTCTAAAAGCCTTTTCAAGGCAATTTTGTTGAACAGCTTTAGAAAAGAATGGCTCTGCATCATTCTCACTTTCACAAGCATCACTTGGGATTTACTTTCAAATTATGCTGAAGGAGTTGCTTCGTGATACTCAGAATAGCTAAATTCTTTTCTACAGAAGCTGAAGCCTATCTTGGAGTCTGCTTGCCCTGAGCCCATAGCTTGGCCACTTCCTGCATGCCTGCTTCAATGAGAGGTGGATTGGCAGCTGAGGGTAGAGGTGCAGTGCAGTGTGGTGTGTGCAGAGTTGGGATGTCTGTGAATGAGTTCATTGAAAGCAGAAAATACACACACACATGCATATGCCAGCTGCAGCACTGGCTTTGCACGTGGTGAGTCCTTCCACCAAATGGGCCTTGTTGTGTAGCATTGGTGCTGCCAGGACACATGCATCCACCCATACATCATTTGGTTCCAATTAATCCCTGTGTACTAGGGACAAGTGGCTTCCACTTCTCTCAATAACAGCTCCCTAAGAGATGGATGCTACTACTAACAAAATAGCCTGTGACCTATAGTTTCCATAGGAGGAAAGCTGGAGTGATCTTGTGAAAACCAGATACTTTCCTTTTGGATGGGATACTAGATAAGACACTGAAGCGGGCAAATGAGTAGTGAGGAGGATGGAGCTAGTAGTAGGAAACAGCTGGGAAATGGCAAATATTGAGATGATGAGATGGGAAACTGAGGATTTCCCTAAGAGAAAACTAGGGATACAATTTTATTCTTTTGCTCACACAACCTTTTAGATGGATGTTTTTACACTGGAGTAAGAATATAGCAGTGTGAGTAAAAGGTAACTTATCCATGATGCCCGTTTTTCCTCACATAGAAAATTCCTGTGTTGTGTAGTACAATTAATGTTGAAAGGAGACTGAGTTTCAAGAATTAGAAAGATATGCAAAGTTGATACCGAGAAGATGGGAAAGCTGAAATCAGAGCTTTATAGGAGAGAAAGAGGGATTTGACCTGATTTAAGAGTGAGGATTGAATACTTTTTCTGAATTGCTCATTTTGTGTGTTATTTTTGAGGCCATTATGTGGGGTTTTTTTCACTATTATTTCTGGTAATCTTCTGAAAACTGAGTTGGTACTGTAGCAGTGCTTCTGGGAGAAAATGGAGTTTGGGAAGAAAAATAAAATAGTATAAAATTACTGAGAAATCAGTAGCCTCCATAGTTTTGTGCCTTAAGTTCGCGTGTGAGATCCCTTGTAAATGGCTGCACGAAACCACCTGCTGTAGCTGTAATAGCTAATCCTCCAGCTCCCTGCAGTATCTCCTGATAGCACTTAAAATACTGTTCTGTAGGTTACTGTGGTTGCTATACTGATTTAAACAGACTTAATGAGCAACTTTGAAGTCACTATTGAAAGCCTGTATTTAAGAAGAAGGCTTGTCATGTAGCAGTGTGACTGTTAATGCTGCAATTTAGAATTGAAATATGTTCAAATTTGGAAAACCTATTGAATATTGAAAAGGGGGAGAAAAAAGCCACTGAAGTCCTTTAAATGAAAAAACTGTACTCTAGTATTCAGTATTCTGCAAGCCATCTTTCTAAACATACTTGCAAATGTTTATCATACTGTTGTGGAAAGCAGTGTGCAATTTGAAATCAGAAATAACTCTTTCAAGCTCTCCTTTTTTTTAATAAAGACTTTCTATGATTTGTCTAGAAAATTGCTGCTTTCCCATAAGCACCATGATAAGACTGCCATTTACTTAGGAAAGGCTTGGATATTGTTAGATGTGAACACTTTCCAGTGAAAACACTAGATCTGGAAGAAAAATCTTGTACTGGAAGTGCCATTTTGTTGAATCTGACACTTGTGAGTCTGAAGCATTTCCCTAATGTTTTCCTATTGTTAGAAGGCTGTGCTTGCATTGTTTATTTTGAAGTGACAAACAACTCATAATTTTGTATTTTAACATATTTAGCTTAATGTTGACTTTGAGTGGAAGTTTTTAAGTTTTGGTTCAGCAGAATGAAATTATAGGTTATGAAACAAAAGACTTTACAGTGACACCTTCCCTTAAGATGCAAAAACATCTTCCATAAAGACCTTGTGAAGGAGCCCTCTAATTACAGTCAACAATTAATCAGCAGTGAGCATATTGAACATAAAACATCTTGTACGATATTTTTCAGTAGTTCTGTTGTGGAAAGAACACGCAGTCCAAATAACTTTTGAAACGGGGGTGGGGGCGAACACCAGCTAATCCCATCTGTTCCCTCTTACTCTGCAAATCAGTTCTTCCACCTCTGAAAGGTCAGTGGTGCTAAGCTACCAGGATGTGAGCTGATCTGTTAAGTAGGGAGTTGGTGCTTTGGCAAAGATCCCCACACGAACTGGGAAATATTAAATGTTTTGAGTTTTGCTTTGTGGTTCAACTGATTTTTGTTAAATTTTATTTTCCTCCTACTCTTTACTTTTGTATTTTTCTGACTGAACTGCTGGCAACTTTGCATTTTTTAAAATGGGGTGTTTATTGCTAAATGGGAGACTTTAGCAACTTCAATTGCTTTTTGAACTGTAAGCTAATAATGTTTTTTTCAGCTTTTTGAGTATTTAATTACACTTCCTTCAGTATCATTAAGACATCTTCTTGTTTTCCTCCAGGAGACAGATGAACAGAAACGTCACAAAATTGCCAATGAGCTTCTGCAAACAGAAAAGGCCTACGTTAGCCGACTTGACCTCCTAGATGGGGTAAATTTTTCTTGAATTTGTTTTTAACTTCTTGTCTTGAATTCATTTAAATGGCTATGCCTAAGTCTATATATAAATCACTTAAGAGGTGGTACGTTTTTTGCATTTTAATGACTTTCCCAGTCAACCATTTTCTCTTACTACACAACTTTGCCTGTGTTTTTCTTTGAAGAACACCACATTTTAAAAAGTGTTAGAATTTTGTGGATATTAATGCAAGATGTTTTCTGTGTGTAGATGTCACCATAAGCAATAGTAGTGCACACAGATAGTCCTTCGGACAAAGGGGATGGATAACCATTTCTTGGTTTCCGGTGAAACAGAGAAGGATAGCATTTGATAACACTGAATTCACCCACCAACTAAAATATTGTTACATTTTTGAAATCTGAGCTGCCTGAATTTTTCTTCAGTGCCAAAGAACTTAGGAAGATGCCCATTCTAAATTGTATATCCCCTGTTTCTCGACTATATATTTAGACTAAATCAAATTGAAGTGAACAGAAATTACTTTCTGTTTACTTTCTCACATAAGACTTATTTTTCATTTACCTGGATTTCCTATAGCTTTGCATTGCTTTACTCCATGGTATTTTTCTCAGATATTGCTGTTTAAACTTCTGAGGTCTAAAGTTTAAGTTGTGTAAAAACAACAAATGAAAAGTAGAAAGTCTCAAATGATACAATTTTTCAGGCTGTTTGGAGACCCAAGCAATTGTCCTCATGAAAGTGGGTTTACCTAGCAGATGCACATTGGAGTGTATATGTGGTATGTTTCAAAAGACAAAATATTGCAGAAAAAAAAGAGCTTTGACTTGGAGAAATTTAAAAATTTAATAAAGGAAAATATTTACTTCATTAATAGAGTTTTTTTGTAAATAATGTGAAGTAATTTTCCTTGATAAAATCATAAATGCATTACTCCTATGTCTATTTTCCAAATATTAACTGGACAGAGTTGTGAAAAATGAGTTTCTGGCACAACTACTCAACTGCTGTTACTGAGAGGAAAGCAGAAAGCTGGGATGGGGCTGTTGTTTCTAAACTTGATTTAAGTTACATAATCTTTATAGTCTTCAAAGTAACTTGTCAGAATTAAATAAATGTTCTGTCAGAGATGCTGCAAAGTGAGCATGTTTTAAAGTACCCATGAAAGTGTGTGGCTTCTTTCCTTTCAAGACACTTTTGCTGTCTCAGTTGGAATTATTAAAGTTCTTATGTTCAGATTCTTTTTAGTTTCCCAAGCCTTCACTCGAACTTCTGAAGCCCTTTCTAGGGAGATGCAGTCTGTTCAAGCATGGGAGAGGGAGATAGAGGGACCGTAGCTCCCCATAAGCACTGTTTTATTTGGTGTCCATAGTAGAAGCTGCATGTGTCTCTAAACATTTTGTAGCTGCAACTGGTCAGATAGAGCCAACTGATGGGAAAACAATATCTATTTTATAAGAGACTATAGTAGAATCAAATCAGAACTGGGCTCCTTTTGTGCTTAAATGGTGTGTGGGATCACTTAAAAGCCAACTGCTTTGATTTAAAAAGAGTAAGTGGATATGACATACAGAGAGAGTGTTTTGAGCTAATGATGATCAGACGTCATAGTAATCAAGAAGGAAGCAAGAGTCAAAAATGTGACTGGAAGACTGGGAAAGCTGATGATCTAGCTGTTAAAAGAGAGAGGATGCTTGGAGCCAATCCAAAATGTCACTACTTTGATTTGGCTTTCCTTAGGTCTACTCTGCCTGCAACGATTTTCTCTCTTGCTAGAAAAAAAGTGGGGTATAAAGGGAGAAGCTTTTAGCTTCTGGTGAGGCACTATATCATTGAAATATTAATTTTACTGTGTTTAAAGTTGGAAGGGTGGATAGATGGTCCTCATCTATTGAAGATAATAGACTGATAGATTTGAGTGTCTTTTTCTGTGTTGCAGGTATTCTATTCCAGACTCCTTGAGGAAGCCAACAGAGGTTCATTTCCAGCTGAAGTGATTAACAAAATCTTTTCTAACATTTCATCGATAAATGCCTTCCACAGTAAATTCTTACTTCCAGAACTTGAGAAAAGAATGCAGGAATGGTAAGAGGTGATTCACTTGTTAATACTACTACTAAATGCATGTATGTAGAAACTCTATTAGAGAGTCAAAGTAGAGAAGGTACCTTCATAATTAAGTGCTCCAAACCCAGAAATTACTGTGGGCAGGAGAACATCTGCTCTTCCACTCTTTATCAGAATCTGACTCAGTACAAGGCTTGCGTCATAGCTCAAAATAAAGGACATGTATCTCACTGAAGCCAGTAAGATTACTCATGATTAAATGCCTTGCTGAATTAGAGGTTCAGATTGAAGTTGTGTAACCTGATGAATTCATTGCACAGAGTATGAAATAGAGATAAATAACATATATGTGTTTTGTGCTACTTTTCTAACACAGTAACCTTTGTCGTTATTGCTTTCTCTGCTAGGGTCAGATATATTTTTGGTTTTCTGTGTGAAATCAACATCTAGGTCAGGGATGTTTTGAGGACATGTTTTCCTCAGCTTTTTTTTGATAGGACCTTTATTTGGAGCAAGCAAGAAGGATACCCGAGGTGTAAACATGCTCTTTAATGATCACATAAAGATACTGTACTGTCTTTATTCCTCCTTGGTATGTACAATTCTGGAGGTACTGAAATATAGCCATATAATTTTTGGTGTTACCTAACCGGGGGATGGGGCGGAAAACCCAAACCAATAAGACCCAAATCTTTGCTTACTTCGCTAACTAACTTGGGGAAAGAAAAGGCCTCCCAAAAAACAAAGTGAAACACCTCCCCTCCAGAAAAGAATTATTAGTATTGTTTCATCCATTAGTTTCACCTCAACAGTGGTTTGGTTGCTGTATTCCATGTTATCTAGAGTTTACCATGAGGAATGCTACTGTTTGTTCAGATAATATTTCCAGTTACCCTTTCACATATCACCTTAGCTGTCAAAAATCAAACACACACAAAAAAAGAAACAATGTATTCTTGTGACAAAAAGGAAAAATATTTCAGACCACACACTGGTGCTCTAGATAGCAAGCTATACATCTCTTATCTTGGTAAGGTGATTCCCCTTTAAATCAATGATTCTTGAAAATTGAATAGTTACCATGCACAAGGGGTAACCCTGTATAGTCTGTAATGCAAGAAAGTAAATAAAGGTGTGAGCATTGTGGAATGTAGCTAACTTTCCACCTTAGCTTATGTTCCTTGCAAAATGACTGTGTAAGGTAAATCCAACCTTTTCTTCTGATGAATTGAAAAAATCTAATAGGAAAGTCAAATGCCTGAATTTAACATAGAGTGCATATTCATGATGAGTGGAGTTTAACTTAATCCAAAGATGTACTCTTTAAATTTTGCTCTAGATGCTTTCCTTACAGGGCACAGAAAATGGGTCACATTACCTTATGTAGTTGCAGAATGCTAAATTGCACACTAATAATTTGTGTATAATTACATAGCTTCAAAGGCTGAAAAGTGCTTTTGCAGGTGAGCTTTGACTGTTATTACGCAATTTATTAGTTTTGCACTAAGGACATTATCTTTCCCTTATTGCTTGAAAACAACCTCTATGCTGTCCCCAAGACAGCCTGTTTAAACATCCTTAAAACATGCTTTTGGGAGTGGTTAGATGAAAGGGTGTAGGTGAAGAGAACAATTTTTGATCATTGCTTAATGAAAAACTTGGGATAATGTTCTCTCCCCTTCATCAGTCCCTGAAACAAGTTTCTCCCATGGCCTTAGTTGGACATAGGAAATACTTCTATATGGGCTGTTTTGAGGTTTATGCGCTGCTTGTATTGTTCTTTAGCTTCTAGTAAAAATAGCCAGATAAGAATTTCTGACATTTTCCCTGAATTGTGGTTTGTTTTGAAAACTTAAGGTAAAAGTATATAGATGTAGAACCCTGGAGAGCAGATCAGAAGCAGAATCTTCTTTCTTAGAAGAGAAGGCAATGTGAATCTAAGATCATTGAGTGGAAATTAAATTGTCTGGTAGCTGAGTTTTTAAGGAACTGAGCAACAGCTGGGGATGAATATCTCTTACAACATATGACTGGAAAACACTTGAAACAGACTTGTTGAAATATATTTCCCATGAAAAGAGCAAAACAGAATGTAACAGTGATCCCAGATCAAACAAAATGCTCATCTCGCTCTGTCTTTTGTACCCAAGGATAACCAATCGCAGATACCTGGGGAAAAATTTAAGAACACAGCGTGACAACCTCAGGAAGGGTGGCCTTGGTCAAGACATTATTTCATTCCTTCAACACAAAGTTGTGGAATCTGTGGCAATTCCTGAGCTGACCTCTACTCATACAGTCTGATTTGCTTTGAAACTACAGTTTTCCATTTTGTTGGATGCCTGGTTGCTTTCTCTTCCAATATGCAAGCTGTCATTCTCTAGACACCTTTGCTGTGCTGTGATTTCGTGGGCCTTTGCATAGCATTCTTGAAGCCATGACAGTTTTAAATGAGATGCTACGAATCATGATTAGTAAGTCAGGTATTTCACATTTGAGTTCTTAGATTGCAAAGGTGAATGCCATCGTGTACTGATAACACAGAAATGCAAAGTGTTTCTGTATCTATGTCACAATGTGAGGCCTATTTCTTGACCCATATAACAATGCTATCTTGGTGCAACAGTGCAACTGGTTTTGGTCTATCATAATAGTTCTCTTTCTGATCTCTCTGTTAAAGAGAACAGTTACTGTCTTGGAACTGGTGGCATTTAGAAGAGCTTCATTTTTTTAATTATTTATGGTGCAAAGTGTTTGAATAGGAGATGAACTAGTTACCCCTACTTGTAAGTCCATCAATGGAGGATGCTGCTCTCCAAAGGTTCTGCTCTCTACAACTTCCTATCCTTCCTGTTCTTTCAGAGCTCTTTGTAACATGGACCATGTCTTTCTTACCTGAAGTTATGACAAATTTGTGTTTATACAGCCTCTGTCTTTGGATGTATAGGGGCCTTGCATGTAAAGTTGTGAATTTTTTTAGTCTTAAGAGCCATTTAAACTGCAGTTCTCTGTGTAAATGAGCTGCCTTAAGTATCCAAGGGACAGGCGTAGCAAACTTCCTACTTCTTGGTTTATAAAACTTTTAGGTTTGTTTTTTTTAATATCTGTATAGAAATAGTTGTGAAACAGTTAAGTAGAAGTATTCTCTTTGTATTGGCAGTTTCTTTAGGTAAAAAAGAATTGTCACAGTCTTTTATGCTTTGGTTTTTTTAATTGTAAGCATTCTTAATTATGTCTGTGTTAAACTTTTCAGAAAACTTTCTTGTCTCTGAGTTGTTTTGGGGTTTGTTTTTTTTTTTTTTTGCTGGTGACCTTCAGAAATGTATTCACATTTCCTTTGTGTCTATTGGAATTGACATGATCTGTATTTTATTTTCAGTTAAAAATTATGCTACTGTGTTGCGATAAAATGACAACCTGGTGTATTAGCATTTAGTGAATCAAAGGAGTGGGGTTTTGGTTTAAATTGCTAGCTTGCCTATGAAAGAGAATGTGTCTGCTTGCATGTAGAGGAGTTGAAAAATATATATGCAGCTAATTAAGGGATGAGAGCCTTGGTGATTTCAGAGACCAACTTCCCAACTTACTGTTCTGTAGTTGCCAGGTCCAGCAGCAGGTCAAACCTCTGCCAGAGCTTACAGAGGTACCTTCTTTTCCCCCAAAGGCAGCTGGAGCTGGACTACCTTTTGGCACTCCTGGCAATATTCACTATTCAAATAACCTTTCCCTTCTGCACAACTTTTTATCTTGAAAAAATGATGTGCTGGAGTAGACTGCTGAAGTAGTTGCTGTGCATTGCTTCACTTTAGGTTACTACCAGAACATTCATTTCAGATTTTCAGAGATCAAGAGATACTGAATTTCTGAGTCTGTCATTGAAGTGTGACATGTTTTCTACTGTATTTCTTAGAGATGCGTGTGTGCCATTCTGCTTTCCTTGTGCATCAGGAGTGCAACTTCTTTCTGCCTTATCATTGTCTTTGCTATTCTGTCTTATTTGAAGATGCAATCATTAATTGGTAAAGATGTAGGAAAGTACTCAAAGACGACTGGAATCCAAGGAATTCTTTCTGCTTCATAGGTTTTCTTAGATAAAAAATGATTTTTTTAAAGTTCTTAATACATACTCATGTACATGAATGGCATAGAATCGTGTGGAAGGCCTGTGGCCAGTGGAGTTCTACAGGGATCAGTTCTGGGGCCATTCCTGTTCAACGTCTTCATGAACGACCTGGATGAGGGGACAGAGTGTACCCTCAGCAAGTTCCCTGATGGCACCAAACTGGGAGGACTGACTGATTCCCCAGAAGGCTGTGCTGCAATTCAGCCGGATCTCGACCGGCTTGAGAGCTGGGCAGAGAGGAACCCCATGAGATTCAACAAGGACAAGTGCAGAGTCCTGCATCTGGGAAGGGACAACCCCCTGTACCAGTATAGGCTGGGGATTGACCTGCTGGAGAGCAGCTCTGCAGAGAGAGACCTGGGAGTCCTGACTGATAATAAGCTAACCATGAGCCAGCAATATGCCCTCGTGGCCAAGAAGGCCAATAGCATCCTGGGATGCATCAAGAAGAGTGTGGCCAGCAGGTCAAGCGAGGTTCTTCTTCCCCTCTACTCAGCCCTGGTGAGGCCTCGTCTGGAGTACTTTGTCCAGTTCTGGGCTCCTCAGCTCAAGAGGGACAGGGAACTTCTGGAGAGAGTCCAGTACAGGGTCACCCAGATGATCAGGGACTGGAACATCTTCCTTATGAGGAAAGGCTGTGGGACCTTGGCCTATTTTGTCTAGAAAAGAGGAGACTGAGGGGGGATTTCATTAATATTTACAAGTGTATAGATGGTGAATGTCAGGAGGTTGGGACATCCGTTTTTTCTATAGTAGCTAGCAATGGGACAAGGGGTAATGGGATGAAGCTGGAACACAAAGTTCCATTTAAACATAAGAAAAAACTAATTCACTGTTCAGGTGAGGGAGCCGTGGCACAGGCTGCCCAGGGAGGGTGTGGAGTCTCTTTTCTTGGAGGTTTTCAAGACCTATCTGGACATGTTCCTGTGTGACCTGATCTAGGTGGACTTGCTTCTGCAGGGAGGTTGGACTAGATGATCTCTAAAGGTCCCTTCCAACCCGTATTGTTCTATAATTCTATGATTCTGTGACAAGTATTTATATAGGGGAAACTGTATAGTATGGATTTAGTCCTCAAAGAAAATGATGGATTAGATATTTAGAGGGTATAGTATGGTCAAAATAAGATAATGTGATTTTAAGGAACTGCAAATAAAATATTTTGGGCCATGATTTGTGAACAAAACCTGTCAAGCTTTTAATGATAGCTTTTCTTTCTTTAGTGCTCTATGTGACCTATAATCCATCATCAAAGAGAATACAACATGCTTTCTATGTTAATTCTTGTCATTTTTAATGGTTACATTGGCACGCAGTACGAGGCGATCCCAAACGAAAGGATTCTCTGTTAAATGCTAAAACAGTTTTATAACTTTATATGACTTTTTTTCTTCCCTATTTGCAATGAGATTCCATCCTCTTATTTTTCAGGAGTACCACTCCCAGAATTGGAGATATTCTGCAAAAGTTAGCCCCTTTCCTCAAGATGTATGGAGAGTATGTGAAAAACTTTGATAATGCAATGGAATTGGTGAAAACGTGGACTGAACGGTCACCTCAGTTCAAATTCATTGTTCAGGACATTCAGGTAATGGGAAGAATCATGTTAGCTCTTCAAATGATAGAAGCATATACAAAAATGTAGAAGCTTGTGGGTGAAAAAATATTAAAGACAATATTAAACACCAATTTTTTTAGAATTAAGGGTTGTTGGTTTTATCCACTTCACACTGCATTCTGTTACTTCTTTTTCTACCTTCTTGTCACAACTTGAGGCTGTGTATGTACACAAATACCCATAGGTCAAATAGAGATTTTCCACTGCAAAGTAGAGGACTGAAAAAAATCACTACATTTTGTCATAGATACCAACATTAAACATTGGTTTAGGATCAAGTGACCTATTGGTGCGACTATAGATCCTTGCATTGAATCCATAGATATTGTGTTAGTTCCCACCAGTGCTGTTAGGCAGAGCACTACGATCTGAAAGTAAGTGTGTGATCCTAAATGCTGAGCCACAAAAAGGCAAAGAAATCTTAACACTTAAGCAACCCACCATCCTGTTCAGAGGTGCGTTTTATACCCTCTAGTGCTCTCTGTAGGTTTGTCTGTGAATTGGCAGGTTGAGGAGTGAGAAACAGGGCAAGATACCTCTAATTAAATTTTACTGCTCTAGAAGGTTTTGTGATTCTAACCCAGGGATGACAACTATGTGCATTTTAGTTTAGTTTTTTTAATTACATATAAGATGGAAATTAATATGAAACTTAAAACACTACTGAGGGCATTTACATTCTAAATGAAACTTGAAAGAAGCACACTCCTCAGGCAAAATATACCTTTGTACCATTTAAGGAACTTCTAATATGTCATCACAGACTGTTATTAATTCAGTATTAATTCTCTTTTGTGGGTTATTACACACCTAATTTAAAGTACAGTGGAGTTTGGGAGACTTTGGTGGTAGGACTTACGTTGTTGAATTTTGGATACTTAGGAAGGTTTTTAGTTATTCTTACGCAATAATTTATTATTTGGTTTTGTAAAGCAGTTCTATCTTCCTTCAGAAAGCTTATCATGCATGTTTCAAAATGCATAATTTATGTTTCATCAATCATAACTTTTACTTTATGGTATTGTAATAACATTTTTTTGCCTGCTACATTGAAATATGTTTACAATTTTTTAGAAGGAAAAAGTGTGTGGAAATTTGACATTGCAACATCACATGCTAGAACCAGTACAACGCATTCCACGCTACGAGATGCTTCTAAAGGACTACCTAAGGAAATTGCCTCAGGATTCCCTAGACTGGAAAGATGCTGAAAGTAAATATCTTCTAGTTATTGAAATAGCCAAAATAAGAGAGTCATAGGAGGAAACTATCAAGAAATTTTCAGGAAAAATCACATAAAGAAGCAAAGTCTCTAAAAAAGAATAATAGAATTTCTTCAGGGGAGCATAGATTCTCTGGGGAAAAAAAATAATCTGTTTGCATAGTAAAGGAAGTTAATACAAAAAACATAAAGCCTTTGAGATTCTCCACCTGCACCACTGAGATTTTGCTCTAGTTTTGGAATAATGCATGAGTTTTGATTTGTTTGATTTGCAGGTGACCAGAGGTTGTGGTGGTTTTTACTTTGGTTTTGGTTTTGTCAGCATTTTAGTTTGCTTTATGCACATTTGGAATCATAGAATGGTAAGGGTTGGAAGGGACCTTTAGAGATCATCTAGTCCAAGACTAGAACATATGTCTCTTATTTGTAAGAAAGTGGAGTTAGGCTCATGATTGTACTTGTAAGCTTCTATAGGGAAAAAGAACAGACTGTTATTAAACTTATTCATCTATTTACACAAGAACACTTCATGACATTTTCATAGATTGTTCAAAATAAATTACTTGCCAGCTATATTTTTAAAATGTTTGGGGTTTTTTTGTAGTAGTAGATGCATATGTAAAAATGTGAGTTTTTTGTTTTACTTTTTTTTCCTTCTGTTTAGAATCCCTGGAAATTATATCCACTGCAGCAAGTCACTCCAATAGTGCAATAAGAAAAATGGTAAATGATCCTTGTCTTCCTGTTCATTTCTGAATACACTACATTTTAGTATTTCATGGAGCTAGGAACATGGATTGAAAATCTTCCCTAAAATGGCAAAAACTGTTTTTCTGGGTCCAAGTAATTGTTCCTACTTAATGTATTTATGGAGTTCTAATAGACAAAATTTGACACTGAACCTAATTCTTCCAAGTGGAAAATGGAACAGATTGGATTGCTCTCCTCACTCAAATATCTGATACTACACTGGACTCTTAACTTTGTTCTGTCTGCTTGTGTCAGTGGATGAATTATGTTTGTGAAAAGTTGTTACCATCTCCCTATTATAGTGAGCTGGCATGATAGGTATTTCATTAAGTGTGTGAGATAATGCAAGCTGTATGTGTAATTTCACTTTTAAAATTGCCAAGGAGATACTATTTCTAAAAGTAGTTATTACTGTGCAACTAAGTTAATCAGCCTGTGTGGCTGACCATACACACCGGGGATATGTACGTTTTTCAAAGCTGACTTTCTCCAGACTTACACAATGAATGAAATGAATAAGTTTTGTAACGATATTTTCAATGTAAAGGAGAATCTAAAGAAGTTGTTAGAGATCTATGAGATGCTGGGAGAAGAGGAAGACATTGTGAACCCTTCAAATGAACTGATAAAAGAAGGACAGATCCTTAAACTTGCTGCTCGCAATACATCTGCTCAAGAACGGTATCTTTTTCTAGTAAGTATAGTGGCCTGTCTTTACAGGAGTGGCTCTGTGCTTTTCTAGATTTGAACTACCAAAGAGACAGAGAAATCCTTCTTCTAGTTGATGTCAGTCCCTTTCCACTAGTGATGGCAGAGCATAAGAAGACACCATTCAGAACAGAATATGTGGTTTTAAATAAATGGAAGCAATGTCCAGTAACTCAGTTTTAAATAAGTCATTGCTGATTATAAATGCAGGCCCTAGAGCATGAGAACTCTGCATTCTCATGAAGCTGAAATGTGAAAGCTTAGGAATATTTGTCCTAATCAATCATGTGCTGTGGTCACAGTAAGTCTCATAGTCTTTTGAAAGCTTGTTGTCATGGCAAGTCCTCCTCTTGTCAGGTGCCTATGTCCTTGTCTTGGAGCTAAAAATTACAGCCATGCTCCCTTACAACTCCCTTGGAAAAGGTTTGATGTAGTAGCTTCTCATGCAATGAGGTTATTGCTTATGCACCTCAGACATTACGTGTCTTTTGGTTAATAAAGACCAGTGCAAGGTTGTTAAGGCACACAAGGTTGTTTGTGCTTCAAACAAAAGGAGAAGTCATTGAATAGTAAGACCTCAAATGGGGACAGACAGCTGATTAAAATTATGTTCATTTCATATGAGGTAACAAGTTAAAATGTGCTGTTATCAGTGATACTGACTATGTAGTAGGCTAGGCAAGATTTTTATTAAATAGGATTTAACTGAAGTGAGTTTCTCTTTTTAATAATTAATTTTGAGAAAAACATGAGGGGAAAAATGTGAGAAAATTAAACACTAGAGATCTGATTTAATAATGGTACTTCTAGGCTGGCACTTCAGACATTTACCACATGATTTAAAGTTCTAGGCTTTAATAAAGAAATATGTCTTTGTCCTGCTCCTGTGTTACTTTTTTTCCTCTGTGATTTTGAGGGTTTCTGTGAATAAAAACTCTGAGAAATATTCTTCTGTCCTAGAGAAAAGACAAATAATGTCTTCAAATATTAATAGTTACAACTTGTATAAAACCAAATGGTTTTGGTACAGGTGAAATATAAATGCATATGCTGAAGAAAAGAGTTCTGCAGTTCAGAATAGGTTTTGCAGAACTGGGGCATAAGAATGGATTTTTCTAATGAAAGATTTGCAGTGATATAAAACACTGATATGAATATAGTTGATAATAAATGCTATGAATACACTTGCATATACAGAGCAATTATTCTTATATCCACTGAAGCTATCCTTTAATCTTATTTATAAACAAATAACAATACTTTGTCTTGCATTAGAGCTTTGCTCTTCTTGATATATCAACTGAGCAGAAAAGAACCTACTTTCTCATCCACTAAGTCTACCTCTGCAATATTGTCCAGTTCTCAGCAGAAACTGTGCCACTATCTATGGGGTTTTTTTTGTTAATGCAAAGCCCTGTTTTTATTTTCCCTAGTTTAACAATATGCTGCTCTACTGCGTCCCCAAATTCAGCCTGGTGGGATCAAAGTTCTCAGTTCGAACCAGAGTTGGCATAGATGGTATGAAGATTATAGAAACTCATAATGAAGAGTACCCACACACTTTCCAAGTGTCTGGAAAAGAGCGAACACTGGAGTTGCAGGCCAGGTAAGTAGCCTTTTTAGCTAGTTTTTGGAGGATTAAATGTATACACACAAAAGAATGGACTAATAGTTTTGGGGAAAGCAGTAGTGAACTTCACTTTAATATGAGTGTTTTGAAATGAGCCTAGGCTGACAAAAATCATGAATTGTCAGTCCAAGAATCTCTTGGAGTAGAGAATGCCTATACAACGTGCAGTGTATTGCCTTACTTCGCAGAAATACCAAAGATAGCTGTGAATGTGCTGTCTGGAATAATGAAAGTAGAGTATCTAACTCTGACTTCAATGTTTTCAGACATTGAGTGTGTTAATCTTTGGGCAATGCTGTTGCTTCTGGTACCTGATCTACCTTGGTGCAAATGAGCATGCTCACCTCAGGGCATGTCCACTCAACGAAACTCTCCACCCCAGTGCATTTCTGTCCACAGAACAACAATTCCTGATGTGTGGTAGATGTGCACCTGCTTTTCTCCATTCCTCAAGTCTGTTTCCAATCTACTTGTTTTCTTCCAGTCTCAGATATCAATTTCACCCTGGAAGGCAAGATCTCCTTTGAGTTCTTGGGTTCTTTTCCTCTAATTGCATTCTTCTGAGTGTCTCTTTTCTGCTTTCCTTATTGGTTCCAGTATTCTTCTCTTTCTGGGTTACTTTTCTGCATGGTTAGACTAAATCTTCCCTGTACAGACTGCCTTACTTAAAATATAGTGCTCCACCTCTCCTTTTGGAACTGCTTAAAGATGCTATTCTTAGCAATGAGGATTTAATTGCAGATAGACAAGGATTAGAATCACAGAATGGCAGGAGTTAGAAGGGACCTCTAGAGATCATCTAGTTCAGCCTCCTGCTAAAGCAGGTTCACCTTGATCAGGTCACACAGGAACGCATCCAGGTAGATTTGGAAACATCCAGAGGAGACTCCACAACTTCCCTGGACAGCCTGTACCAGAGGTCCCTCACCCTCACAGGAAAGAAGCTTTTCCTTAAGGTTTCAAGTGGAACTTTGTCCATTGCCCCTAGTCCTGTCAGTGGACATTACAGAAAAAATTGTCACCCCATCCTCCTGACGTCCTTTCTTAAGGTACTTAGAAGTGTTAATGAGATCTCCCCTCAGTATTCTTCAGGCTAAACAGCCCCAGGTCCCGCAGCCTTTCCTTGTAGGAGAGATGTTTAGTCCCCTGATCATCTTGGTGGCCCTGCACTGGACTCTCTCCAGCAGTTCCCTGTCCCTCTTGAGCTGGGAAGCCCAGAACTGAACACAGGACTCCAGATGAGGCCTCACCAGGGCAGAGCAGAGGTGGAGCAGAACCTCACCCAGCCTGCTGGACATACTCTTCTTGATGCATCCCAGAATGCCATTGGCCTTCTTGGCCACAAGGGCACATTGCTGGCTCGTGTTTAGTATGTTAAATAAGGATAAGGATGTCCTTGATGGGTACAGTTTTGTGTTGACCTTGCGTATTTGGGGACAGACCATAGCTTGCTAGCAAACTAGCATTCAAGATATTTTCCTTTATGGAAAAAACATTTGCAATATTTAATGAGAGTTACAACAGTGATTACAGAAAGATGACAACATATAGAAATTTACTTACACTATCATCGAATTTGAAATTAAATAAAAGCTTTAAAAAATGTCAGGAAAAAGCTTTCAGCTAAGGTCTGCAAGACTTCTGGGGCTTGTTTTATGGCTACCAATCACATCTGTTATCAATTGCTGTATGATATCTTGATATAAGTATATGGGATGTTGTTATGACATGGACCCATTTTGATAGTGAAGGGTGGCATCTTGCTGCACCATTTGTGAAGTATGTTCTAATTGGAATAAAAATGATGCAACAAAGTAAATGTTTTCTGAACTTTCCCGTGTTACCAATAATTAAAAGTTTATTGCATTAGTTTATTATAGGTGTGAGAAGAACATGTTTACCTGTTTTGGGGTGGTTTTTTTTGAAGTATTTTAGAATGTTTTAAGTCTGTATAAAATCATGAAGGAGTAAGTACCAAATGACATCTTATTCCATTATATTAGAATCATCTTGATTATTGTTTGAGCACACCTCAATGTCCTTAATTCAGGAGCTTCTATTAACACTATTGTAATGCTTACTTTACTCTTGGGATTTTCTCTTACTAGTATGCTTCTTTTTATTTTTTGGATTACTCTTGGAGTACATTTTCAATCACTGGTTTTAAACAGGTGGTAGACTATTTCTTTGAGGAGTAGCTTATATCATGTGACATGTAATAGCTCAGCTTTTGATTTTGAATGTAAGTATGTAGGAAGAATTATTGTGGCTGCTTAGCTTTTTCTGCCTTGTATGGAGACTGTAGGTGGGGTGGGAAAGCACTTGTTTAGGACTGTATTTGCTTAAAAGTTATACTAATGACACAAAACATCATGTGAGGAGCTTTATTTTTTTTTTTTTTTGAGATGATGTAAAAATCCTCTTTCACACCCTTCATAGCAATCCATAGAAAAAATAATTTTTTTCATGGCTGATAGTGCTTGGCTACAGGAGGGTGGTTTTTTTCACATCATTTTCCAAGGAGGTCATTTTCAAAGAGAGAGTTATTCTGTGGTGCTAATTCTGAGCGTTCTGACTTAACATTTGCAAATAAACTGTTTTCATTACTAGTACCAGCCAGTAGTTTCTAATAGTACTGTTACTTGTGATTTAAGTTGCTTTTCTGAAGATTTACAGTCTTTGCAATATGTTTTAGAGACAAGGCTGTTGTACAAGATCAGAGTTCAATATGCTTCCTCTCTCATCTCTGTCTCCATATGTCATCTGTACATACTGATAAGTCATCTGTATCTGCTTTAATACATAAAAGAGAAATTCCTTCTCTTTGGTTTGTAATATGAAACCACATTTTCCCTTTTGTTTAATGGGATACTCTTCTTGACACTGTAGGCAAGTTTAAACGACAACAGCAACGAAAAGAATGAAGGAAATTAATTTTGAGGAGGGAGGAACATTTAGAAATAGGCAAGAGAAATGTGTGTTAGTATGTGCATGCAACACGTGAGAAGAAAAACACTTACACCTAATCTTTGCATTATCTTTTAACAATGCAAATACTATTACTACTTTTAAAAGCATTTATTTCAACTTGAATTCACTGCGTAGTGGTTGCAAATTTGTGAAGCCTGAAGTCATGCTTTTGTTTCCTGTTTTAGTTTGGTTTTATTGTTTTGAGGGGGTTTTTTTTAAGTTCAACAGTTAACAATTAATATTGTTTAAGTTTAAATTTCTGAGCATTACTTCTGAAGCTTGGGTCTTGTAAGAAGTTGATTGGTGATAGTGAGACAAAGTCTCCTGAACTGGTTTTGGACTAATGTGTCAAATATTTCTTTCAGTTCTGAGCAAGATAAAGAAGAATGGATAAAGGTAATTTCATCTACATTCTTTATTTGCTAAACACTTTTTTTACTGAAGCAATCAAAAAATAATATTTTCTGGCTGTAGCTTCCCTCTGCTAATCTTGTCAGAATACAGAGAGTCTGTTTAAATGTAATATGTTTGAGGAATTTCTCCACTGTTTCCTTAGGCACTTCAGAATACCATAGAAGCTTTTCAGCAGAGGAATGAAACGTTCAGAAATGCTATTGCTAAAGAATATGAAGACATGCCTGTGGAGGTCTCTGTAAGTTGATGATATTCCTTTGTAACCCTCTTGGTACCTATTTTGTTCCTCAATAAATGGAAAAAGTTTGGCTGGCAGAAACTTTGTTTCCAAGCCCATCATTCTTATAACAGAGGAATTACAAAGTAGTCATCTTATTGGTAATTGTTTTTCTTTATAATGCCAAGTCTTATGAACAAGCCTCTTTTCTTGAAACATGTAACAGAGTACCCTTTGAGTGATGACTAATGATTTGTGACTGGGTTCTTTGTTATTTCTTGTATAGATTTCAAAATGCCTCTTGAGCTGTGTTTTGCCATTTCCTTTCCAGAGGGAGAGAATAATTATTTTCTCTATTTGAAGTACTGCACAATTTTTTATACTGGCTTTTTTATTGTCTCTTCCCCTCCCCCTCTCCCCCCCCCCCCCCCCCCCCCCATCTATCCCCCCCTCAGAATGCTGAGCTTGGGAAGAGAGCTCCGAGGTGGATACGAGACAACGAAGTCACCATGTGCATGAAATGCAAGGAGCCCTTTAATGCACTGACGAGGAGAAGGCACCACTGCCGAGCATGTGGACATGTAAGTGTAAAACCCTGGCAGCCAAAGCTGATGGGTATGCTTGGCAATGGGGCTGAGCACCAGTTTCTCATGGCTGCTTGTTATCACAGAGTTGCAGAGGTTGTAAGGGACCTCCAGAGATCACCTAATCCAACCCACTGCTAAAGTAGGTTAGCTCAATGAAGTTGCACAGGAAAACATGCAGTCAGGCTTGGAAAGCTCCAGAGAAGTTATGCTGCAGAATTTGTTTCTGTGCTGTTTCTGAAAGCAAAAGCTGTGTATAGTGTACCATGAAGGAACTTCTCTCTGCTTTAGTTGGCATGGTAAATTTGGAAGTGACTTACAGCAGAGGAAAATGTACGCACGTGTAAAATGTGCCCTTGCACATACTACACAGCTACTCTTCAGTGGCCTCAGATTTCAAGACCATATTAAACTGACATAAGCCAGTGTTACCCCAGCAGCATTGGTGATCCTCTCATCCCATCCTACCAGCTCCTTTCTCCTCTCCGCAAGAAGATCATGAAGGCCTGCAGTCTTTCACAGGGTTAACTTGGAGCTGTTCTCAGCAGAGTTTGGTGTGTAACTGTGTGAACAAGCACGAGGGACCGGGGAAGGAGAGAAGGTTAGGATGGGGAGGAGGGAGCATCACTGCTGCTTTCCACAGATGGTGCTATGGTAACATATGCTGCTTCCAAATGACTGGGAGATTGTGGCACGACGTGAGAGTTTTCAGAAATTAATGAAAGCTAAGCAAAAATAGTGTGCTTTTCTGGTCATGCAGCAACTCTGTCTCTCTCCAGCAGGTGGTAGTGCAAGCCCGGGTTTAATTTTTGTTTTCCAGTTTATCTCGGTATGATTTCTTTCTAATGCTTTTATGTAATGTGAAGGCTTACTGCCTTCACAGCAGTACTTGTGTGCTTTGCAAGACACTGGACACTTTTTCAGAATTTCGGAATTATTAATGATGGCGTTGTCACCTGGGGTTTTTTTTGGAGATTCTCTTCGAACTCCTCTGTCAATCTTAAGATCATGCTTCCTTTTTAATTAGACTCCTGGCTACTTAAATCTATTGTAATTCTACCACATCTCCTTGCACCTTAAAATGAAAACATTTTTTTCATGGGAATTAATTTGGGTCGGTGATGGTGTTTTTCCAACAGTGACTAATTGGGAATATTTAACTAGTGTTGTCTAGAGATACTAGTTGGGTCTAGATTAGTTGAAGTGCTCTAGATTAGTACTGCAAAGCCCTGATCCACAGTAAAATTTTGTTCACTTGAGTGGTTCAAGTCCATTTGTCTACTGCTCTCTCTTGAAATAACTACACTCATATTTTTTACATAGGGCATTTTTTCACCTGAAAACCCCCACATTTCTGTGGAAAAACATTTCTAATGAGAGAAGTTCTGTCACATCTCCCTTGCATTTCAGTTATGTGTATATTAAAGAACAATCAGTGTATTATGGGCTTATTTATTAAGAGATTCTAAAAACGTAAATTGAATATTTATTAGCAGGTGAAAATATTCATCATTTCTGATGTTATTAATTTTTTTAATCATTAAAAGTTCGTCTCAGTTCTGCATTTCTGAGTTTATGTAGAAACAAAATAGTAAATGTAGCTTCCAGGTTGATATCTAAAGAAACTGGAAGAATTTCATCCTGCAGCATGGTTTGTGCTAAATTCTGATTCTATGTCTAACTTTAGCCTAGAGATATAATTGAAATACTAATGTGATTTCATATAAAGTACAAAGTTCCACCCAGTAAACCGTAACATCATTTCTAGTGAAGAAGCAGCAATGACGTGAACTTGGAAGATCATTATTTTCAATTAAGTTGTCACTGACATGTCACAAAAGCATTATCTCTTGTTCTGTGTAATTAAACAATATATTATTGAGTAGAGAAAATTATACTAAATTTTAATTCTTCTTTTATAAACTTTTGTAAATACTTGACTTTTATATGGATGTTCTCTATTTTTAAGGTGGTTTGCTGGAAATGTTCTGATTACAAGGCACATCTTGAATATGATGGTAATAAATTGAACAAAGTCTGTAAGGACTGTTACCATGTTATAATTGGTTGTACAGACAGTGAAGAAAAGAAAAAGAAAGGAATCTTGGAGGTATGTAATTTAAAAATACTATGTGTGCGTAGTTGCAAACAGTTTTGGCTAATCAGTAGGTGAAAAAAGGCAGCATTCTTGCAGGGCTATTGTCTGAGAAATAAAAAGTATGTGCTTTTAGAGCTTGTTTGCTTCTTTCCAGTTACATCAACTAATGTGATAAAACATTACCTTCCCTTATATACCTTCACTTTTCTTCTTCTGTATTAATGCTACTGTAGCAACAAAACGCACTACTGCTACAATTATTCTTAAAATATGTACTGAAACTGAAAGAACTGGAGATAACAGAAGAGGGGAATGGTGAAAAAGTTGCTATTCAGAGCCTGAGAAAGGAGATACTGTTTTGACCAGTGTATAGCAATGTACCTTTAAGTCATCAAAGTCCTCTCAGCTTTTGACATCCAAAAATTTAAGTCAGACAATAGCAAGCTGCTTTTCTTTTCACTGGGAGGAGAAACAAGCATCTTAGAATTGCAATTAGTGTTCACATTTCTTAAATCTCTTTTTATAGGTCCATTTTAAAACATCTGACATTCATTAGAGAAATACCATTCAAAGTTTGTCAAGGCACATATCTGTCTTGGGATGTACTAGTGACTTTGTACTACATGACTCATTTGACTCGTGAGCTAAATACAGACAGGAAAAGGAGACAAAAATAAGATACAGATTGTACTTCCACATACAGTCCTTAATCCATGTCAGCTTGACTACACTTGATTATATTATTTTAAATGAGAAAGCTAGTGGAGTTCTGTGCTCCTTAGTCTTACTTTATAGTCAAGACACTGCTATTTCTTGGCACAGTGGCTTTTTTAAGGTAGCTGAAGGAGCTACAGCCTCTTAGAAATGTCTGCCTGCAGCTGGATCTCATGACAACAGAGTGGTTGGTACCATGTTGCAGCATCCAGACACGATCAAAATCTGATATGAGGAAATTTTAACACATAATCATTTTGTGTTCTTTCTGATTTTCTAAAGATCATTATTTAACCCAAATCGCATGTCACACTATCTTCAGATTTTAAGGAATTCACCTAATCTTTTCTCTAGGGTTAGTGCTCACATTCTTATTTTATTCTTACAAGTGTGTTGGCATCTGATCTTGTCACAATATTTTGACTGATAAAATAGAGTAGTTGTCATATTGGATAGTTAGTAGCATTTCGATGCCTAAGATGATGTTATTTTAGAAATCAAACGTTGCTGTAGATATTAATGTTGACGAATCCGCAATCGCGAAAAACTTATCTACACAGGAATGCAGATAAGCCAGGCACTTCTTCATTATGCAGCGCTGGGAAAACACGGAGGATAGCTCCTCCATACCTGCTTCGTTGTTACCATTTTCAGGGCTTTTATACACCTCAAACAAAAGAATCACGTTTGCCAGCAAAAGCATGCATAAAATGTCCATCTATCAGTTTAGCCCTTCACCTTGATTGGTTCCCAACCAACATAAAATTTCCAAACTCACAGTGATTGGTCAAAAAAAGATATCAGTCCCTTTGTTTTAGTAACAACTAAGGTAATAGCCAAGGTAACCTGAGGAATACATATACCAGGGCCTAAGGTAACAGGTCCCTACCAGGTGTGGTATGTAACTCTTGAAGTTTGATCCTTATGTGATTCAAATGAATACTTACTTAATCAATAGGTATTTGAGTTATTTGCAAGTGCTTAGCTAATTGATTCAACTATTACTGGGTGATTAACAAGTCCTTAACAAGTGCTTGACTACTTATTGTGATGATAAGTTGTTACACAATTATTTTAGTTATCTGCAACACTCAGATGCTAAGAGAAAGGCTAGCTGTGGTGGCAAAATAAAACTTAGAGAGATCTAGAAATGTATAATCCACAATTACTGATGAAAGAAGGAACGGATTACACATGTTAAGAGAATACCTGCACTGACTGCATGTAATAGAGAAATATTATCTGTACATCCAGGCCTTCATGATCTTACTCAGGTATTTCCTCAAGCTTTTTGCAGATACTAGCCAAGATTTGATAGGAGTGGTGATGAATTTCTGCTTTTCTGTTCCATATGTTTTCAGTCTTTATTTAAGGAAAGTTTATTTTCCTTTTTCTGCTTTATACTGTCTCCTAGATTGAATCTGCAGAAGTCTCTGGAAATAGTGTCATATGTAGCTTTCTTCAGTACATGGAAAAATCAAAGCCCTGGCAGAAAGCATGGTGCGTTATACCTAAACAGGAAGCTCTTGTGCTGTACATGTATGGTGCTCCACAGGTATGTACAGAGAAAATGGAAAACAAATTAGTAATTATTGTCACTGATGTCTGGGGAAGAAAAGTCAAATAGCTTGGGAATGAAGGAAAGACCCAAGTTTTCTCACCAGCTGTATTGTAAACAAAAGGTAGTGGGCAGGTTAGTCGGCTATTCTTAATCAAGGACTTCTTCTTCTTAGGATGTTAAAGCTCTGGCTACAATTCCACTTCTGGGCTATACAGTAGATGACACTCCAAGAAGTGCTGACCTCCCCCACAGCTTCAAACTGACCCAGTCTAAGTCTGTGCATAGCTTTGCTGCGGACAATGAGGAACTAAAACAGAAATGGCTGAAAATTATTCATTTAGCTGTCAAAGGTGAGACACCAGAATGTCAAAGTGAACCGCAAGTGAATTTAGAAGAGCAATCTGACTCTTCTAAAACATCTGAATGCTGAAGCTCAAGAAAACGTGGTATTTTTAAGATTACAATCAAATTTTGTGGTTAACCTTTGTGTTAACCGTTCTTTGCTCAATCAAGGAAAAAAAAAATAGAAACAAGCAAAAGAAACTTCTTACTACCGTACACATCTTAGCACTTTATGTTTGGGAAAAATTCTGGTCTTTTTAGGGATCTTTTTCTTATATTTATGTTCTGTCAATAAAAGTGATGTACAGGTCCATTTCAGAGACTTTTTTTAAAAATGTGAATGCTATTAAAAATATGTACTAACTTTACTGTATTACTTGTTTGTTGTGATGCAATTTTTTTTGGAAGATCCAGTTGCTCTTCAGTTAACATTTGCTCCTTTCATTAAGAATGCAAATATTGAAGCTTCCTACTTACAAGTTAGGACTTGCAACAGGATAAAAGATATACCTCCACATTGCCAAAATAGATCTGTAGTTAAATATGCAGGGACAGTTTGGTTTAATGTATGTAGTTTATAGATTGAATTCCACAGATCTGTACATATGTTATATTCACTTGTCTCTTTTTAATTAAAGCAATGCAAGTGGCTTTCACAGGTATATTGGCTTTTAAAGTTTCAATTTATTGAGGAAACAATCTAATGATTTTTCAATCTAGAAATGAATACCTAAAATATGAGAAAACTATATAATATATGTACAGTGTTAAAAATGTACAATACTTGATTTTTGCTTTGATTTCATGATACTGGGTTCCTATTAGTGAATAATTTATTTTAAAAGCATGTTTTCTATTTGAAATTAAACACAATCCTAAATTAACAAGTACTGTTCAGTGATTTGTTTTAATAGCTGACATTTAATGATCTTTATTTTGTTTTTTTAATGAATCAAAAAAGAGCAGTAATGTAAGTGGCATGCAATGGACAAAAAAGTTCCAGGTGTGTTTAAAAGAGTAGTCCCTTTTCTTCAGTGTCCTGTCTCTGTTATCTTTTAAAAGAGCAGTAGTTCATTACACAAATGCAGTATGTGGCTTAAGAAAAGCAACAGATTCTAGTAATCTCTTGGGAATGTGTATTTTTGCTATCATGATTATCAAAACAATAGAAAATTTTGAACTTAAATCTTCTAATTTTTGCAGAAGGTTAGGTACTGTAATACTATTTTGACAACAGTTTTCAAGGATCATTGTTTTAAAGTGGAGCCTTCTTTATACCAATTTAGTGTGAGGTCTGAGCCTGTAAATCCCAAGTTGCAATAAATGTTACTATTTGCATTCCACTTGTGGGAATAAGGACTTGCTGGCCTTACAGTATTCAGTCTCTTACGAACTTCCATTCCTATTAGGGTTTTCTATACACAGAGGCAAATGACCTCCCTGCATTTTTTACTGTAACACTCTTGGATAAAATATGGCAAATTCAGAAGCAGTGATTGACTAGTAAAAGTTTGATAGACAATATCATTGCTATCTTTCCTTATCTGACTCTTCGAAGGAAGGGCAAAACGTAACTTCAACTTATTATAAGGAAATTCAGAAGCCTTACTTCTCAATATGACTGAAAGCTGTATTTTAAATCATGTCAAGATGGAGAGGTCAAGTTCAAGTCCATTTTTCTTAGCAACATGAGGGCAGAATTAAAATGTTGCTTTCCTATAATGAGATTTCCAAAGTATTCACTGAACTCTCCCACCAGCTTTAGTCTTTCTGCAACACTATAGGAATAAAAGTTTAGCATTTAACAAGGGATTGTTAAAGTAACTTCTGTTTTTAGCGTCGAGCATGAGTGAGTGCATAGTGTCTTATTACTTAAGAAGAATATCATGCAACTTAGTGGGCCGGATTTTGCACTCACCAGCACAAACCTAACATCTTTCATGGCCTTTAGACATTACATTGGTGTTAGCAATTATCAGGTCATGGCATTGTAGAGTACTAACTTTTTCCTTGGGTGCTCCACATATCCAGATTATTCTGATTGTAACCCTAATATTGCTTTTATCCCATGGGCAAGCTCTTACCTGACAGATTGATTTTAAGTTGCTTCTATTGTCAGCTGTTCTTACCTTTAGTTGTGGGCCGCTCAAGCCCATTTGATTGTTGTTGGTGAGTACTGCAAAATCTTTGCTGAGCTTTCCCTAGATAGTACATGTTGTCTTGTATATACCTTGGTTGAGGGATGGGGGAACAATCAGGAAGTAAGTAACTCTCTCCTTGGCTAACGTTCTTTCATGGTCATCTGCTGAAAGTGAGTATCTTCTAAAAGAGTCTGAAGTGCAATTGTGGGATCTACAGAATTTTCTTACCACATGCTAATGTATAAAAACATTGTTTCCCATCAAGTTGATGAGTGTAAGGGGAGAAGTTGCCTTAAAGGAGTTCCTCAATAAGACAGACTGAGCTATACTGAAAAGAATAGGATAGGATGACTGTAATTGTGTGGTGCATTCTGTTTTCTAAGCTCCTGCAAACTTATTTCTGAGCCAAGTAGGAAGACCTATTTCAGCTAAATGGTTAATGACATGATTAGAAGTAGCAATTTCTAGACTGCTATCTTGTTACAGTGGTATTGAGTAGCTGAAGCTGTTTGAATGGTCTCAGCATCTCGCAGATGAAGCCCTGTATTTGAGCATAAACACTTTGAAATGAAGATAGCATGAAGCTACTTACATGGATGTTGGCCTCATGTTTGCTCTCAGACATTAAAATTTATATAGTTTGGGATATTTTATTTACCGTAGTGAAACCTATTTCTTATTCCCATAATCAGTTGCTTCTTCAGAATTGCTTTCTTATGAGTCAGAATATCTTGGCACTCAGATGTGTGGCTCTATGTGTATTTTGTAGAAAAAGTATGTACCACCAATATTTAAAAGAGATCAGAAAATGGAGAAGCTTCTATATTTAACTAATCCAGAAGCTTCTAGATAAACCCTGACTGTTTTACTCCATTCTCCACAGACAAGCCCTTGTACAGCATCCAAAGCTTTAACCAACTGTAAATTTTGACCAAATTATGAGCAAATTCAATGTAATAACTGCTGTGGCTTAAGTATCATGACCAAAGCAGTCGAATTAAAACCATCATCCTAACAAGGTATAGGCTGTTCTCATTTCAGCTATTAAAGTCTTCAAAAAAAGAAAGAGGAAGGAAAAAAGGCATTCAATGTATCAATATGAAGCTGTGTGTGTAAGGAATAGACTCTAAATGAGCATTCATTCAAAATACATGAATGTGTGAATGGCTTTGCTGAATTATTTAAGGTTTGCAATTCTTGTGTTCAAGAAACACTTGTTTATCACATTAAAAGTGATCAGTCTTCTGTACAATTGAAAGCAGATCAAAACTTTTGTGCATTTTATCTGTGTTCAACCAGAACAATGACTTAATTTTATCATTGATTTGTTTGGAACAGAGTAATGTATTTTTCGAAATGACTTACCATTTTTTCCTCTATCATGGAAAAATAGCGCATCATGACATCTGTATGTCTACACTATTCTGTTCTAGATCCTCTAAAAATTGTCCTCAGCTATCAGGTACTTTTTCTCGGTTGAAGTGCTTCTGTAAAATCTATAGCATCTAGTACTTTAAAATCCCCTTTACACAAAGTAGTTTTTGTTTATTAAAAATGTATTTAATTTTTATATGCAAAATAGATATTGAGAATACAAACATTCTATTTGGAGTAGAATATCAAACCACATCAAATGCAGGTAATATAAAGTGACACCATTTTATGCCAAGCCATCTGAAAATGCTTTATAAATATCAGAAGTTCCACATCCTTTTCATAGGAAAGAAGGATTTTTTTTAGTCTTAATATTTTTAAATGATGGATGAAGTCCAGGCACTGATTAAATGTAGAACAAATACACTACTGCCTGAATAAATTTTAGATGAAGTTGTAGAAGCATGCTCTAAAGAGTTCCAAGTGGAGTCAGGAGGTAAAAGTAAATAGGTAAGTGGAAAAAATGTGGAAACATTTGAAGAGAGGCTCTTTGGGTTTTGTTGGTTTTTTTGGGTTTTTTTTCCCTAAATATACATAACCACATAGCTAGCATCAAAACTGGTCAGATTTTCATTTCAAGATAATATTAAAGCGAATGAACAGAGGATTGTGGTTCCTTAGACTGAAGGAAAGGCTTTCAGGAAAGAAATAAACATTCCATGTAGAAAGAATTCTAAGCAATAAAAAAGGAGCTTTCTCCATAAATTTACTTAGAGATCTTTAGCTGGTGTAAACTAGCATAGACCTGCTGGAGCTATTATACCTTCAGTGATTTAATTTCATGTAGAATCTGCCTTACATTATATGAAGACACCTGTGGAAAATCAGGCTTTCACCAGTTTGAGAGCTGCTGATTTACTATGTCTCATCTAGAATCACAGTGCTCAGTTGTACTTAAAATGGGCTTCAGGTGGAGATAATCAACATAGAGGTGAATGTAAACAGCTGGAAATGTATATTCATAAATAAATCATTGGTGAAAATAAACAGTTTTGTGGCAGAATTGACTATCCTTAAGAGAAATCCGTTGGTGAAATGGGCATTGTTCTTAGTCTGTGGTGTACTGTTGTTTGAAATCTGAGATGAAATGTATGGACTTGGGGTTGTTTGTCTCCAGTCTCTGACCCTATCATCATGAGGAATTTTACCCAGCTGGTTCACACCCATGGAAGTATGTTCCCTGGATAGGAATTTTAATCTACTAGTCGGATAGTTTCCTAAATTAGTTTCCATTAACAGAACATTAACTTAATGAATGTATATGTGTGTGTATATACACGTATACATATGTATGTGTGTGTATATGTATATATGTGTATTTATATATTTGAGACTATTATTCAGATGACCTCTTTTCAAGCAGTATTTTACAATCAAAAAATACACTGTGCTGCATTCAAAGTAGGATGTATATTGACTGTGGTGAGTATGCTTTTCAGAAGAAAAAATCGACAGTAGTAGATCCAATTTTATGTCATGTTCTATTTCAGCCTAATTTAAAAACCAAACAAAACACAACAAAATACAACACACACACACTAAATTCAGTGAGGTGTTCAAACTGCTTCCTTTAAAAACCTCGTGATTAAACTTCTACCTAGACTCAACTATGGCATCTTGCTTTCATGCCTTCCTCTTCGTAGCACAAGCTGAATGTACAATGTAGTTTTTCTCTACTAAAAACCTTCAAGCACATTTCTTTGAGTAAAATGTATTTTCAGCCACTGTGTAACACCAACCTACTTCAGTTTGTAGTTCATCTTGTAGATTCATTAATTATTCATGGTGAAAAAGTTCAGAAAAGGGGGAACTATGTCAAAACATTTTTGCATGTATGTGCCCTAGTATTTTTAAGAGCAAAGCCAAACTTGTTGCATAAAGGGAACAGTTTGCAATAGAAGCATTGTGGGTTTTTTCTATTAGCATGTTTTCTATTCTGCAGCCCCCAGGGTGGATTAATACATTCATTTTAGTGGGAGCTGGATTGGCTGTAATGTTTGACATCGGAAGTATAGGCGATACGTGTTAACTCCCCTTCATTATGGAAACATTTCTGGTTTTAATTGAGAAAACACTTTAAATCCATACTACTATTTGGAAGAAGGATAAATTTGTTCTGGTTTTGGATAAAAAATGTCAAAAAGATGAAATATAAACACTGTTGTAAGTTGTGCAAATGTAAGTGGTAATTTTTATGGTCAAGAAATACATGAATGTAAAAAATGTTCAGATATTGTATATATTTTCTGTACTATATGTATATTTGGTAATAAGGTGGATGGAGAATTGTAAAAATTAAGCACTTTAATTCCTGTTGAGTACTTAAAAAGAAAAGAAATTTGTATCCTGTAAAATAAAAGCATCGGTAAATATTACTGCTTGACTCTTTTGTCCACTTACTGTTTACTTTGCTGAAGAAATCTTTCCTCTTCATTTCCAATTGTTTGTAAGAACCTGTCTGTTTTGGAACATTGGTATCTAATTCACTGAAGTACTGTCTACTCATGTACTGCTGAGATGGTGGAAGATAAATTCCAAATATATAACAGGCTGTATATAATGCTATTACACCTTAGGTTGGGATATGGTCTCTACATTCCTTACAGTTTAGATCCAGGTTTCTATAATTGGAATGATAATGTTCTCTCATGTTATGAGAGTACTTCATGGGCTTCTGCCTTGCCACCTCCATAGAAAAAAGTACAGGGGAAAAAAAAGAACACGTTGAGTGTCAACCCACATCTTCCTATTACTCAAGCACTGCTCTGAACAAAGGCCTGAAACAGAGCATGGAGCAGCTGCTCAGAGGAATCTCTTCTGCACTGAAGTGGTGCTGTGAAGCAAAAATTACAAGGTAATTAGCTGGATGATGATCCTAAGCATTGGAAACTTTGGTTCTTTAAATTCATTCACTAGCTAAGCATGCATTCAGTCTATGGAAGTGCCACTTAAACTGAAACTATTCATTTTCTTAAGTGTCCTTCAGTATAGGTAGAAGCTTTTGCAGTTGCCTCCAATTTCCATCACCTGTACCTAGTAAATCTGGTTTCATTGTATCAGACTTATTCTTGGTATTCTTCTGCAGGTGGGCACAATGTTGCAGAAAATATTTTCCCCAAAATCTAAAGAAGAAAATCGCTGTATTACTTGTTAGTTCAAGTTAGTTCAATCCCTGGAAGGAGTTGCATCCAAGAATTTTGTTTAGTTTCTACTTCTCTGCAATCACAGTAAACAAATTAGCATTTGAAATAAGTACTGATGAACCACAGAAAGTAATGCCTCCCTCTCCATTTACATATTTTTTTTCCACTAATTTGTCTGATTTTTTTTTCCCCCCTCTGTGATTAACTCTGTTCCCAAACCATCATTTTCCTCATTAAACAAAATGCAATGCCTTCTATGTGGAGACAAAAACAACAGCATTTGCCCTAAACTGTGCTTTAATAAGAAAACACTGATAATATTCAAACTCAAATCCATAATCACAGCTCCTACTTAATTCCTTTATAGCAGCAGGTTTAATAAGTACTGATATTTCTACTTGGTAGCAAATTGTCAGGAGCCCATCAAGTACAGGGTTGGTAAGGAAGTGGTAGGCGTCGGGTCCTCTGGCTCTCCCTGAGAGCCTGACTAATACTGTCTCATTACTACAGAATTGTTCTGGGCATTATATGGGTTTCCTGACATGAGAGAAAGGGCATGCCTGCCTTGGGTAAACACAGTACTTTGTGCTTGTTTTGCTTCAAAGAAATTGCTCTGGAGAGTCCTGGGGTTCCTTAATGAACAAGCGGAGGGATCCTTATGATGGTGACTCTTGGAGCCGCTAATCCTCTGCCTCCCTGGCCCTGTGCATTAAGCAGCTGTGGCAGTATTGAGCTTCATTAGACCCAGTTTATGTGGTAAATCAGGATACACCCATCTGAGTTTATTTGTTTGAGGTCTACCCCATGTCTGTGTTGCTAGTTTGTGTCTCAAAAATAAAGTGCTCTGGTGCTGTGAGAAGGATGTGCTACCTGCTCTCAAGCTGGTTTACTTCTTTGTGTTACAGAATATTTTTCAATTGTCCTTCCTTAATTTAAACTCCTAAGTTATGGAGAATGCAAGTAAGTTTTACAGCTGTTAGCTACGCTTTCTGTAGTTGGGTTTTTTCCTAATGATTCATATCACTAGTCAGAACTCACATAGCCTCTAGCCATCAGGATCTTGTCAAGAGTTTTCATTAAGAATTTCAACCACCAAATCTCAATATACTTTTGTTTGCTAAAGGAAGGAAATGTGTACTGTCAGAAGCATCTCCTTATGGAACAGAGCCTTAGTTAAGAATCTAGAGTAAGACTTGGTGGTCTGCAGATGGATTTCTAGATCTCAAAACTTTTTCACACTAGTTTTCCTCAGTACCATCCTACCTAACTTGAAGATTCCAGAGGTTTCCAGATTTGGTTTATGCATTTGTAAAATTAAAATAGCATGTGGTTGAAGAAACAGAAATTCTCTTGGGAGCAGAATCTGGAATTACCTTCTCTTTGGCTTCTCATACCTTCATGCTCTTCTGCCCTTTCCTACTCCTCTCTTGGAGCCAGGTAGTCAAAGCACTCCTGCATACGGAATGTGGAAATTAATACTCTGGGGTCCACTGGCCACTTGAACCTGCATCTTAGACTTTGTTAGCTTATGATCTCTTTTGAACATGTTTTAACATAGTATGCCCAACTCATTTCATCAAACTCTAGGTAAAGGTCCTGGCATCAGGGAAATGGGTTTTGGACTCCAATTGCTAGTGATCAGAGAAGCCTTCACACAGTGTGAAATTAAATTAATGAAGATAAGATTTCAGCCACAATTCTGTTCAGATCTATTGCCTAGCTATGTAGAAGTACCTGCTTTGCCTGTTCTGCTTTCCTTGAATGCTGCTTGGCTTGCAAAAAGGAATACTAATCTTTTAGCTCAAGGCTTTGGGACAGAGCATTTACAAAACACCTACTTTACCTATTTTGTGTTTTGGAATTCGATTTCAGACTAGCACTAAAGTGGTCCAATTAACTGAATGGTCTTTAGTGGCTGAAGTGCATTTTGCAGTTCTATTTCATGATTCAAGACTCACACCCATCTGCTCCAAGTTCAAGGACGGGAGCTGCTTGAAAGACTTCAGCACAGGGCTACCAAGACAATTGAGGGAGTGGAGCATCTCCCTTACGATGAAAGGGTGAGGGAGCTGGGGCTCTTTAGCTTGGAGGAGACTGAGGGATGATCTCATTAATGTTTACAAATAGGTAAAGGGTGGGTGTCAGGAGGACGGAGTCAGGCTCTTCTCAGTGATGTCCAATGACAGGACAAGGGGCAACAGGTACAAGCTGGAACATAAGAGATTCCAAAGAAACAGAAGGAAAAACTTCTTCACTCTGAGGGTAATGGAGCACATGGAACAGGCTGCCCAGATGTGTTGTGGCATCTCCTTCTCTGGAGACATTCAAAACCCACCTGGATGGGTTCCTGAGTGAGCTCCTCTAGGTGGCCCTGCTCTGGCAAGGGTTTGGACTAGATGATCTTCCAAGGTCCCTTCCTACCCTTAAGACTCTGTGATTATGTGATGCTAAGCAAAGCAGGCAGGGTAAGACATCATGTGTCCACTCCAGAACTGCAACCCTGACCTGAACTAAAAAGCTCAAGGTAGACACATTTGAAGTATCCTTTTTTTCCTTAGACTATGATGTTGTAAACCATGTATGCTCGGTTGTCATATTTCCAATTTACACTTCAAATTGTGCCCACCATGATATAAAAGGCAGTATTCAGATAAAACAGATATTATAAAAATTAAAAAATGCTCCTCTTGTAGACTATCTTAAAAAGATCACAGGAAACTATAGGCTTATTTAAAATATTAGATTCAGAAGCTCAGTTCCTCATGAATACCAACAAGTTTTGGTTGAGGTACGATTTCCTTGTTTTTCTAGTTACATTGCCTCAGATGACTGCTAAATAAGTGTGCATTTTTGTTTTCCAATAAAAAGGGGGTTTTTTTGAAAGCAGACAGGAGGATATTGGCTTTATTCCCAAAACCTTAGTCCTTTAAATTAAAAAGTTCTTCACCTTAAAATTGGACTGCAAATCACCGCAGCAGCAAAAATCAGTCACTGAAGCAACTGTTGATACTGTGTGTGTTATTCAAAGAATCTTGACAACCCCGGTTGTAGGGGAGAAGGAGCACTGTGGTACAACACTTCAGAATGATAACAAGATTATTTTCATCTCCAGCTAAAGCTTTTACCTCTGCTGACCTTGTCAAAAACACTGATGTCTTACAATTACCAGAGTGCTCAGGCTTTGTTATTGACTGATGAACTTTGGTGTGTTTGTTCTGTGTCTCTCAGCCTCTGTGCCCTACCCTTTCCTTAACTCGAAACCTACTTTTGTTTCTGCAAGTTCTGTGTGACACCCCAAATATTTAATGAATTTAGGTAAACAACTTCACTGCGGACAGAATGACAGAATATAAGGAAGTCTCAGTTGTTTAGTTCATCATATTGTCCAGCAAAATTGCATCCATGCCCCAGAATTGTTTTGTCAGAGATAAATAGCCTTGGCACAGGTAAAAGGTTACTCTGGGTTTCCTATCAGCACTGTAAGCTTCTTACAGACAGGTGAAGGTGTAGGAGAGCTCACTTTGCCAATTCAGCAGAATCCCTGGACTATGGATTTGAAACCTCTGATTTCTGTTTCTTCTGGAAAAAAAAAAAAAAGAGCTAGGTTTAGAATCCATCAGCCCAGGAAACTGATGTAGAATATCCAAACAAAGGGTTATTCCATCAAGGGATTTCAGGAATTTCTTTATCTCGGCTTCTAATGGTGTTCGCTGTGCAGAAGTCTGGTGTAACTGCTATGAGAAAGTGTGATAGTTACATCTGTGGTGAGGTTGCTCTGGAGGATACACCATTCAATTTGACATCACATAAAAATCAGGCTCTGTCAAGCTCACATACTTGTATTGCACAGTTCCAAAACTAAGGAATAATTTACAGAACTATTTTGCTAATACTGTTTGCACGGTACAAAGTGGTGTGACTATGTATGCAGAACAAATGCTGTGTTACAGACTTGATATGTTCCAGTACGGTAGCCAAATACTTCTTTCTCTAAATATGATGTTAAGGAAATGTACCTTATTGAGGTGATAGTTTGAGGTGTCATTGTCTAGCATAAACTAATTGAATAGCAAAGGACTTGTCCACTACTGGTGGTATGTGAATATAAAGAGAATCCAGCTGCCTGAGCAAAAATGGAAGCAGGTGATGATGCAAAACTATAAAGAAATTCATATTATGGAGAAGACACACTGGAAAATTTGTTTTCCTGACTTGAAACATAAGACCAAGGAGGCTTCTAATGGAATTAGAAGCTGACAAATTTAAAACGGACACCAAACTGATTTTTTGCTTGTTGCATAATTAGATCATGAAATTTACTGTCACAGGATGTCACTGTAACCAAGAATTTAGCCTATGGGACAACCCCCTCTTTTATATGGTAAGTAAAGTTTCCAGTAATGCAAAATGGAAGAAATATTGAATTGTCTACTTCAGATCTTACAGAAATGTCAAAATTATGTAATACACGACTTTGGAATCAGAAGATCTCATTACTGCATTTTTACATTTTCCCCAAAGGGCTGATGCTGGACAGTCTTAGAGATTAGATTCTGAGGTAGATGGATACCAGGTCAGATGCATTGTGGCAGCTCCTGTTTCTTCATGACAATTAACTTTTAGTAAAGAACCAGTCTGACTACTACTGCCTTTTAGCAGATCTCTGAGTTTCTTGCACAGTACAGTATATGTTGGCCATGGGAATTTAGAGTTAAAGCTACAGATGACCATTGCTTGTTAAAATATTTCTCTCTTCAGCACAGTCCTCAGCTGGGCAGAGGTAAGTGCTGGATTTTGTAAGGTGGTGCAGGACGTGACACTTCATAGTAGGGGCATTTCCAGTTCTCACTTTTCAGATAGAAATGTACAATGGGTTAAACTTTGCATGATGTTTCTTAGTCTTATATCTTCTTCAGTACTTTCCCCTTTCTTAATTTGCTTCCTCTGTCTGCGCTGTGCTTCTCCATTTGGATATCCAGCCTCTGATAGGCCTTTCGACATCTCTGCTGGGCAGGCTAGGTTATCTCAATTCTATTCAGCAACAGATATTTTCTCTGGGTGCTTCTTGAAATATTATACTGATAAATTTCTAAAAATTGCCATACTGTGATAGGCTAAAAGGCAAGCACACACATTGCTTCCGCATGATAACTCTCCCAGCTTCCAGCTATTGTCAGCTCAGAAACATCCATAGCTAGATTTGATTCCTACAGAGCTATTTGTTTCCTTATATTTCTCTTTCTTAAACTTGTCCAAACACCATCTGAATAAATTTAAACTTTTACTATCTACAACATCCTTAGTCAAGGAACTCAGCAACCCACCCAACAAGGGGTTACTATCTTTGTTTTGTTCTGACCTGGCTCCTTCAAATTTCATTAGATGGTCATAGCAATACTTGTATTTGAAGGAAGTGTCAACAAAACTGATGCTCTTCTACCAGCTCTAGGCTGCTAATGATTACACAAGCCTCTAATCTTCCCTATGCATCACCATTTCCTAAATAGAGTGAAGACTCCTGGCTTAATTGGTCTTGATATTGAAGCTGTTCATTATCTTGCTGTCCCTTTCTGACCCTTTTCCGGTTCTACAATTGTCTGAGATGTCCCACTTCTGGACTAAATTAAAATATAAACCAGGTTGCAGTGGCTCCATTTCACAGTGGTGTCCATGAGGTCATATGGCAAAATGAAAGCAGCAAGAGAAAAGAGATTTGCGTAGAGAAAGAAGCTGCTGTTACCTGTCTACTTCAGGTGCCAGCAGCTTCTATTCCTGTGAAACTGGACTGGGATGTCTTTTTTCCTTTTTTTGTCCCCTTTTCTCAGGAAAGGGAGTCAAGGAAGGAGAAAAAGCTCAATGTTAGACAAGGAATGCTAAATCCTTTAGAAAAAGTATTTGCTGTCTCAAGTGTACAATGCAGGGAATTTATGCTGCTGTTCTGGAGGCTGGAGAGGCTGATGCCAAATAGCATCTTAGTATTTATGATCTCTGAAAACTAATGGGTGAAACTGTTCAATAACTGTGCCTTTATGTCTATGACAAGAACCTCTCACCAACAGGTCATTCAGGACCTTCTTCACAGAATTTTGCACACATTAATTGTTTCTCTCTGTAATGAATACACTAAGTTTTGAGTGCCTCAATTTGCTTAGCTATCTTTATGTTTGTATCACAAAATACTAGCCCTCTGAAAACCATTGTGAAATTTCCTGGGTGAGAATATGAATCTTTATTGTAAAGATTACAAATAAGAATATATTTCTTTTGTACATTCTTTCCTTCAACATTTGAGGGTTTTCAAGACATGAAGAATGGAAAAGAATAATTTGTACAGAATAAGAACACAAATTCTAATGCCATCCAGGACTTGAAACTTTCAGAAAAGCATTTCTTCCCTGTTGGCTTACAAGAAAGGACAAAGCCAGAATTCAACTCAGTGATAGCATATTCATAATTTATCCTTGAGAAACGCACTCAAGCGAAATACAGTTAGAGAACAGACAGCTTATTTGTTGTGATCTCACATCACAAGTAGTCCTCTGTCTTTTTGTATCTTTTTGTATAATGCAGCAGAGTATTAGATCTCACAGCTTCTCACTTCGACCCTGCCAGACACTTCGACTAAACATACTAGTACACACCTAGGTGGGAAAATTTCAGATGCATAGATTTGCTGAGGGACTCACAGTGAAAACATAAATATCCACAAAAAAGCAGATAAAGATACTAATTTTGAACACGTCCACTGTAATTCTCAATATGTGAACAGAAATGTGAGAATGTTGGTTTTGCTGCACAGTTTTTAAGACTGAATCTTCTGTAGTTCCTTTCTCTCCCTGAAGACACCTCCGTAATGGTTCCTCCCTGCCCTCGGAGTTTTATTTTTCTGCTCTGTTGGCTCTGTGACACCAGATGCTGACAAGGCCTAGCAATCTGCCATTTCAGCACCTTTCCTTGCTTCATTCAGGTAGTGGTGAGGGTGCTCTTGTTTAAACAATTTTAACCCTTTGCTTTCATCATTCAACTCAAAGTCTAAATTAGACTTGTATAAAACAGCAAGTGAAGAAAGGGCTTTGTGGTCTATAAAAAAGAAACCTTCAAAGCTTGGTATCAAGGGTAGCAGGGTCACGCATTTAGCTTTTCCCTGCTTTTGAAGGGTTTTCAAAATATTGTGCTTTGAATAGACGTGACCACTCCATGCTGCTTCCAGCAGCTGTCCCGGCTGGGGATGAGGCCAGCATCCCTGCATGGGCTGCCTGCGGTGCCTCAACTCAAGGGCTGTGCCGCTGCTGGTGATCCCTCGAAGGGATCAGCCTATGTACTAAAAGATAGAATAAAACCTGGGAATGGCTCGTAATACGAGTCCAAGGTGCCTACTCTGTCTGATCTTCAAACGCCTTTAGCCCCCGGGTGCCTGCCAGGCAGAACGTGTGCTTTGCCTGAGTGACAGGGGACGGTTGACAGCTCCGTAATGGCCGCCGCCGCCTGAGGGGGCGCCCGCGCGCGCGCTCGCCACGGGGCCTTCCCCTCCCTCCGGCCTACAACTCCCATGATGCCTGGCGGCAGGGCAGCGCCCGGCGGGGGCGCACAGCCTGCTGGGGGGCTGCGCCGTGCGCGGGGGCCGGCGCCAATGGCGGCAGGCGGAGGGGGTGGCTGAACGGCAGCCAGTTGCCAGTCGCGCCCATTCATCGCCGACGCCTTCCCCGGCCCTTTTGCCACCCCCTGCCTCCCCCCCCCACCGCCGCTATGGAGGCGCTGATCCCCGTGATTAACAAGCTGCAGGATGTGTTCAACACGGTGGGGGCCGACATCATCCAGCTGCCACAGATCGTGGTGGTGGGCACGCAGGTGAGGCAGGGCAGGGCGACGGAGCAGGGCGACGGAGCAGGGCGGGCCGGGGTCGGGGAGCAGGCGGCACGGGCCCTTACAGCTCTGAGGGCAAAGTCGAGGCGTCCATCGCGCCTTCAGTGCTGCTGACCCGCGGTCGCCTCCGCCAAGGGCACGGGGGGACGCGGGGAGCCGAGAGCGGCCCGGTCGTCTATATACCCTCCGCTCCCTGCATCCCACCCCCTTATTCCTTCTCCCACCTCATCCTCCTCCGCCTCCCCACTGTTTGTAATGAAAGTGCCTCTTTCACCGCCCTACCTACCTCTTCGCGCTTCACGATAGCGGTTTGAACGGCCGAAGCGCTCTCGAACCCTCCCGTCTCTCCCATGGCCTCGCGTCGGCCCACACACACCGAGGGTGTGGGGTGACACCGCCCGCCTGAGGGTCCCGGGAACCCTCTGCCAGCCCAGCGCTTCAGCGTGACCGCCATGGCTGGTCGGTGGCTTCTCGTCTCCGTCAGCCGTCTTGAAGTGGGGGCTGAAGAAAAGGGATGTGGGAGCGGATCGGCGTCTTTGCAGGCGTGGATCGTTTTCCCTTGCTGCGAGTTCTTCTGCCGTTTGGACCTCCTTTGTCTTAGGTGGTGATAGGAACGAAGGTGAGAGTGGAAGCCAACTGTTCTTGGCTGTTAACAGTTACACCATGTGTGTCTCGGCCCGATAATGCTGCTGCTGGGCTTGAAGGCGACTCAGATGTTTTCACACTACTCAGATGGGAGGACTTTTGACAGCAGAATATGTGTGACCAGGAAGGCAGCAGTCATAAATGAAAACGAAATCTTAAACGAAACTGAAATTTCAACTAATGGATGTTTCCCTGAAATTCTCAGTGTCTGTTGAATGTGTGCAATGTTACTTGATGATAGCATGTTTATCTGAGATTGTAATACCATCTACTCTGCAATCAGAGGTTTCATTATAAGACTTAAGACACATGAGCTGTATGTATGTCTAAAGCTTGCACATTTCTGAAGTGTGGAACAGGTTTGCTCAAAGCCAGCTGTAGTGTTGCGCTGTTGAAGTAGTAGTAAGACAACCAGCTGTCATTCTGGTTTACCAGTATAAATCAGATACATTCATTGACTTTATATCAGCCACTGTATAAATTTGGTCTAAAATACTTGAATTGGGTGGGAGAGACTCTGCATTGGTAAGCTCTATTTTTATCTGTTTTTGTAGCTGACATGAGTCCATCACTTTATAAAGATGTTTAATCTCCTCTACATTAAAAGTCATACAAGCAAGATAAGATGAATTAGTATGATCTTTCTTAGCATGCCAAAACAAATCCTTTATAGACTCAAGGAAAATATTTGGCAAAATATCTAGCAAGCTGTATCTTGGGGTTTTTTTGTTTTTGTTTTTTTTGTTTTTGTTTTGTTTTTTTAGTCAGGATTGTTGGAAGAAATCACTGACATGGTAATTCTTTAGATTTTTTTTTTCAGTGCAATTAGTCTTGAAATAATTGAAATGAAATTTGATAATTTGAAATTGGGTTACTGTAGACCAGATTTCTGGAGATGTCTCAAATACGGCCTTAGAGCTCATAGTTTTGCGGCTGGTGGCTTGCTTCCATGGTTTTTTTGAAATGTGCCTTGAAACAGTCTTGTTTCTAGAGATATTTTTGGTTAAGTGCTGTGTGGCCTTTAAGTTTGTTCACACAGTTGTTTTCTGTGTAGCCTACTGGCACAGGTGGTCTTTGCTCTTTCTTCTCTGAGTAACATTCATTTAAAAAATTGGGTTTTGCACCTCGATTTCTCTTTGTAGGAATCAAATTTCTGATTTCTGTAACTTTTTTTCTTTCTTCTTTCCACTTTTGCTGTTGCTTTTCTTAAATGACCTTTTTACGTATTCCCTAAGAAGAAAAATGGGTTTTTTTAAGTAGTTTTTGCTGTTCATTTTTCTCACTTGTCTCTTCCCCATCCTTTTACTCTTTTGTGCTTGTGTCTTTCTCCAGGTCTCATTTACTTCCATGCACCAAGTTAGTTCCTTCTTTTCTAGAGTATGTAGAACTAGAAGGTAATTATCCATAATATATCTTTGAGTGTTTTCAGGATTGTTTTTGCTATGTTTTATTGGGCTACATTTTCTACTGTTCTTGTGTTTTGGGGTACTGAAATGTGTAATTTTTCACCTTTCAAGATGAATTTTGGTACTAATTACAAAACACTTCTCAGTAAATTTTACACATTTAGATAGCCTCCAGCACTACTTCTAGTGGTGTTCCCATGATTCAGTACACCAGAATTCCTTCTCATTCTCCACATAGATACCATGTGAGTCTATTTCTGTATCCTAGTACAAAGTCTGTTAAGAAAATTGGAGACTATTTGCTGCTGATAGAACTTGGAGGACTGACAGCTATTCATCACTATTTCAGGACTTTTTTCCCATTCTTCCCAGATAAGTGCTCTGTTTTTCTCCACAATTCAGTATTTTGGTTCCATTTTTAGAACTGTTTTACTGAAGTGCAAAAAAACCAGTCCAGGCTAAATAAACAATATTTGTTTGATAATACTGTAATACTAAGCTTTCTGATGTGCTATATAAAAATACTTGGTGATCCATACTTGTAAGGGATAACAAGGTGGTGTTGAAGTGCTTCAACCAAACACATTAATACTATAATAAATGGAGGCAAGGAGAAGAGATTTGGTTATTTACAGTCTTTTGTATATTAAATGTACATAGCTGCTCTCTCAAAAATGAAATTCCAACACTATGAAAGAAGGTATGAGTTTTAGAATAATTTTTTAAAACCCCCAAACAACAAAATCTGCCTAATGTAAAAAATAAATTGCCTTTGTCTTTTTCAGGTCATTGTTTCTTGGAATCTGTTTTGGGTTTTTAGAAGTCATTGACTGAGTTGTAGACAACCTTAGTATCAGTTTGGTAGCAAAATTCTTCTGATTTTGACAACTATAAAAGCAGGTGGTTGGCTTTATTTAGACTTGGTAATGCTGATTCTAGTAGAGACAGAGTGGTGAAATTGAGAGTGAGATTTTTAAATGACTTTTCACGTGTATGTTTGTAGAATACTTTTATTCAGTATTGAGTTAATACTATTTTGGGACTTTAAATGGGGAAGTGTGGTTTACAATATTTAGCATAGACTGTTCTGTTGGATGTTTCCATCTGAAAGAGCTGTTCTGTTAGCCTCTATGGCTTACAGATGAGCATTACATTTATTTTGCTCTTTGGAGTAAGTATCATGTGTGGCATTTAAATTTTTACTACTGGGGAGGAAAGTCTCTTGATCCAAGATAATGAATAACCGGAGCATTTGAATATCTGTAACATATATTCTGATAGGATGGTAATTTGCCTGTTTAGAAGTTGACAGCAGCAGGAAGCAAATGTGTGGTCCTGGCTATTGGGGTGGGGACAAGAAATCCAAAGTATCAAAGCATTTGGTTTGAGAGAGGCTGGTACTGTGGTCTTAAGCTTCAGATGCTCTACAGAACTTCTGTGACCCTTCCATGTGAGGGAAGATCAGGGGAACAGAAATTTAAGCCGCTTCAATTTACTCAGTTTATTCAATGTATCCAACACTGTGTTGACAAAAAGCCAGTTTTAGGTGAAGGAAACTCAAGCTGCTGCCAAGCAAACTCCACTTAGGAATATCTTCCTCTTCTGTCTCTTGGGTTTTTTTGTTTTGATCCTGGGATCTTTCACAGAATCACAGAATGGTAGGGGTTGGAAGGGACCTTTAGGGATCATCCAGTCCAACTCCTCTGCAGAAGCAGGTCAGCCTAGATCAGGCCACACAGGAACGTGTCCAGGCGGGTTTTGAAGATCTCCAGAGAAGCAGACTACACACCCTCACTGGGCAGCCTGTGTCAGGGCTCCCTCACAGTGAAATAGTTTTTTCCTTATGTTTATGGAAATGGAACTTTTTGTGTTTCAACTTTTTTCCATTACCCCTAGGATTTCAAGCAGATGCAAGAAGACATTTCTAACTAGACCACAGCTTCAGTGCTGGCCATGCTGGCTAGGGAGAGCTTGTTTTTTTCTCCCAAATGTTTTACAAACTTCCTGGTTGTTTTGATATCTGGCACTCACTGTATCTGGTTTTGGGCATAACTGTTTTCCTTTTTGCCTTCTCTCCCTCATGTCAAATCATGCCCTGACTGTTCTGGTGTCTGTTTCAGACAAGCAGCAAACTAAGGCTGACTTTAATTAGCTGTTTGCATTTACCAGACACAATATAAATTTTGTTACTGAAGTTATATGCTGCAAACAACATTTGACATTCTGCTGTTTCTTTTCTCTTGGTGCTCTAGAATTTTGAACAGCTGTACTTTTTTGGGTCCTGAAGTCTTATGTGATTGGAAGGATGGCATTTTCACTGTCTATGTGCAGACTTTATATGAAATAAAATAAAATTATAGGTCTAATAACTGTGATCCTGCCTTTAATCTACAGATCTTTAATATGAAAGCAATATTAAGCATGATTTAAACGCAGATACTGATTTTATTGTTGCATATTATATATGATCAGGTGTTTTGGAAGAATGAGAACACACAGTTGTAGAAGTGTATTAATGAAGTGGTGGTTTGTTTTTTTGTTTTGAAGGATCCTCTTCATCTTGTGATTGGTAATTGTTTTTCTTAGAAAACCTGTCTTTTAATTAGAATGGATGGATCTTGTATCTTATCCACAAGGGACAGTGCAAAGGAAACAGGCTTTCAGGAAAATGAAGGGGAGAACATTAAAGCACACAGCCCTGGCAAGTGTGTTTCAGAATCTAGACAGAAAGCGGCTGTGTAGTTCTTGGAAAAGATTTGTTCATGTAGTAGCCAGGAAGTTGACTGGCTTTCTCTTAAACAAATATGTATCTGTTTAGGACTTTTTAAATTTGAAGATAAAATTGGCCTTGTTTTGATTCATTTTACTGAAAAAGTAATGAATATAGTAGTATAAGCAATACTACGTAAGGTCAGTCTATATGGCTTTGAAATGTGTATCTTCAAATACCACAGTTCTATGATCTAACTTAGAGAAGTTCTGTACTGCTTGTTTCTAATTATATGAGGTGTTTTTTTCTTAAGTAAATTATTGGAGCACCTTGACAAAACACACCTGCAAGTCTTTCAGCTATTTGCTGTTGTTTGGCACGTATCTACTTTTTGATACAGTGGTAGTACAGGATTCCTGAAGAATTTTGACTGAGGTATGCAAATTACGGCTTACCATACTACTTGTATATAAGTTGTCTTTTGTGGAGGGAGTTCCTATGTATTCCAATTTCTTCCTGACTAATTTGGGAAAGCTCTCGGGTAACGGTCTGCAGGAGCAAGGGTCATGTAATATGGGCAAGATCTTTCACAGAGAAAAATGTAATTTGCAACAGTCAGCAGTGCATTATGCTGGCTTCGTTGCTTTCTCAAGTAGGGATCAGCCTGTTAGCTCTTCTGCATCTTTCTAGCATTATAATTTTGTTTCAAAGAATGTCTTACAATAATTTGTTGGGCCTCTTTATCACTTAAATTCTTTTCTGATTAGTAAGTACATTTTAAAATTTGTTAGCTGTTTAGAACCTGCTTTGCTTCCGGTATCCTTAGTTCACCTAGGAAAATATTTGTCACAATAGCTATTCCAGCCAAAGCAGTTCCCTTGTGGAACTGCTCTGCAATTATATGTGTGCTGAAGTTTTATTTCAGAATAATTCATGTTTGCAAAACAAGAAGAGGAGAAAAAAATCTTACTGCTTTTTAGTTGTAGTGTGCTGAACTCTTCCAGGGTAGCTACTTCAGAGAACTTCTTTTCAAAACACCTATCCGGGTGATATTCCTGTGGATGAGTTCACAGCAAAAATGCATTAGCTTATGTTTTCCAATAGCAAAATTAGAATTTAGTAAACCGTATATGTGTGTGTGACTAAGAGCATGACTTAGCCAGCAGGACTTTTCTAATTCTTGTATGGCAGAAACTGCAAAATTACCACCCATGTAAGTGACAAAGTAGATGCATTGCTTTTCTTAAAAGTGTTCTTCAGTGATGACTATGTCTCACTGAGAAATCTCTCCTACTTCACAGTTTCTTACTCTTAGACTCATGGAATGGTAGGGGTTGGAAGGTACCTTTAGAGATCATCTAGTCCAACCCTCTTCAAATGTTTGTTGTTGTTGTGCCACTGAAAAAGTCGTAGGGAATACTGATACCACTGCCTCTTGTGCTGTTCTGCAGTAAGTCTGTGTTGTGTTGCAGGAGTTTTTTACAGTTTTTTCCTAGTTAATGAAGTTAAAAAAGGTCTCAGTATATTCTATCAAAACCAACGAACAAAGCCTACACTCCTTTCAATCAATTTTCTTGTTGGAAGTTTCCCAGTAGTTTACTGGACATGTTTCCTTCAGAAAGGGGTTTTTTTTTTTCCCAGATGATTTATTTTACTCTGGCTCCACAAAGCCATTGTGAGGTCTGAAGGTAGTCAGAAAAAAGGCAACAGATTCTTGTAAGATTACTTGAAATTTGTTGCAGCTGATAGAAGTCAATTATCACTTTAATAATACTTACGCAGCAATCTGAGCAAATAACTTTTAAAAAATCTCATAGTTCTTCTGCATGTGAGACTCAGGTGAATCTTACGTTTATTGTTTTTGTGCTGCATGGACTTCATAAGAATAAGAGCAGACTTTGACTTATTTAGTGAGCTAATTGATGAGATCCAGTGAGTTACAAGACTCAAGAGACCTGGCATGCCTTTAAAGGCAACCTCATTGGAGCACAAAATAGTCTATACAAATTCTTAGCAAAATGAGTAGATGTAAGGAAAACAGTGGGGAAGGAACTCATATTTGAGTGTCAATGCAGAAGGCTCGTGCAGAGGATAGAATTGAGGACAAGCTCACTCAAGGAGATAAAAATACTGCTAGCATATTCAGAGGTGATATCAAGAAAGCCAACATTCTCCTAGTGTTGAAACTGGTAAGGGACATCGAAGATAATAGGAACTTCCAGCACTGCATCGGTAGTTAAAGAAATAAAAAGAGAAGTGAGGGAAACACCATCATTTTGGTGCTTTCTTTGCCTTGATTTTCAACAACAGAGTCTTGCAGGCCTTTGTACCTATAGATGGAACTCAAAGCAGGGTGTAATTATCAATAGAGGAAGAGGATTGGGTCAGGGTTCTCTTGGGTATAGAAAAGGCATCTTTGCAAGCTGCTAGGTATGGGCTGCAAGTCTGCTAAATTTAGGAATGCTAATGAGGACTTGGAAGAAGGATAAGAAAGCCAGTGAAGTAAATGTTTGAGATGAATGTGAACAGTTGTTGATAGTGTTACTTTAAAAATTTCAATACAGTCTCTTCCGTTTGTCTTGTCAACAACCTGGAAGTGTTTTTAACAGTAGTATCTCTTGCTGGTTTTGAAACTGGACATTTATACTACTATCTGCTCCTTTTGTATTCCTGACAGATGTGGTTAGTAGTATGGCAGGTTGCAAACCAAATTTTCACATAAGAATTAGTATAATGAATGGGACCAAATGCCTTTTGATACACAAGTGCACACAAATACACAGGGACAAGTAGAGAAGAAATGAAGGATAAGGAAGTGGAAGCAAGATCACTAGGACTGTTAAACAGTAGAGATTCTGGCTTTTTGGCATGACAGATTTTACAGAGCTCAACTTTTTAATTTCTGGGAGTACACAGTCATTTCCCTGTTATTCTGCCTTTTATCCTGGATGGGTTTAGATTAACCTGAATATGATGTTGACAATGATGAAAATGTAACTGTTAAGGAGGCAGTGAGAAAGCTGCTAAGATTTACATTATATATACTGTTAGAGTGTGTTGAAATAAAATGATATGCATAATCTCTTCTTACCTTAATACTTCTGAGAAAAATGGTTTTACTATCTGTCAAGCTCGGGTGCCTACCTAGGAGACTGATGGTTAACAGAATAGTGTTCACTTAGCAATGGAAGTTTGACACAACAGTTAAAAGAAGCAACTGGCATCAAGATGTTCCTGTATTCCCCCTCCTCTTTTTTTTTTTTTTTTTTTTGAGCAGTGGACATATACTTCCTCTGAATAGCACAACTTGTAGATATTTTAAGTTAGGATCAGGTATTAGGGTCTAAAGGAAACCCTGACTGATGTGCTACAAAAGGTGAGAATTTATTAATGCTTTCTGGACCTGTCATGAAATGAGTTTACGGATTTCAATCCATGCTGAAGATCGTGATCAATGTTCCAATGAGACAGCAAAACAATTGTGATGCTGCTGCAGACTTATTCCTAAAAGCTCTGTGGTACATTTGGTCAGCAGTATTAGTCTCTGTCTATATCTGTGTATGAAGGACTGACTGAACTGAATTTGTATTCTGAACAGACTCAGATCCCTCACTTCCCCTCGCTGGCAGAAAATGATCAGCTTGTGTTTACTGCTTTCCTTACCACACTACTAGGCAGTTCTTGTTAATGGACATGTATGGGGACCAGATTGAATGCATCACTAGATTTGTTTCAAGAGCAAATTGCTTTAATAAGGAAATGTAATGCAATTTGAAATGAATTTCCTGATGTGTGGAGTACTTTAGTCTGATCTAACGTATGACTTCACATTTCAGATAATTCCATCTGCATCCAAAAATAACTCTGAGAGTGGTGTAAGACACAGAGTTTTAGTTCCATGTGTAGTTCGATGTGTGCCCATCTCTGCTTCCTGCAGTACCACTCTATGGGGTAGACCAAACGATGATCAGTAGTGTTCAACAGCTTGTCCCATTGATTTTAGTTTCTTGTCCTGATGAGGATGGTTTCTTGTAAGGACTTCAGCTATTTATTACTACTTGGATTCTATGTTCAGGAGAAGGCACTTCATCTAAGTCTCACCTCTGTCCTTTTCTAGTCTGAGGGCTCATTCTGGTCTGGTGTAAGAAGTCTTGCTCAAGAGATTAAAATTAAAACTATTAAAATTATTTTTAATAAATGAAACCCTGGTGGTGATATGTGTTTGTGTTGGTGTGTGTGTGTTTTTTTTTTTTTTCTCAATGCAGCTGATGAACTTTTATGAAGTCTCTATTTTTCTGAGCAGGCATACCACTTCTTTTAAATGATGAAGTTTTTTAAGAAGTGGATTGTTGTTTGTCACTCCAATGAATTTTTTTTTTGCATTCTGTAACATCAGTAATTTTTCAGAAGTGGGCTACTACAGGAGCTCTTTCAGGGAGGCTTGCAGAGCTAGTTCATACTTTGGCCAGCTTATTCTTCAGTTACTCTCTGGTAAGATTTCACTGCCCAGTGTTCTGTCGTAAGCTTCTTGCATGGAAGGTGCCCAAAATTGATAGGAGAAGGTCAACTGAAGAAGAAAATTGTTAATTACTTTCTAGAAGAGTCTTGTGGGGCAAAAAATCTTAATAAGGTCATATTTCTGTTTCTTGTGGCCCTGTCCTTCTCCTTACTCTTTCTGGACAGTTGATCTCACTGGTCTCAAATTTGACTTAAATTTAATTTGAAAATATCCACAATCTATATTGATTTGCTATTCACCTACCGAGACAAATGACATTGTTGATAAACCAACATTTTTCTGTGCTGTAAAGTGTTAGAAGAAAAGAAAACTTTCATTTGTTGTTGTTCAATCTTTATAGGGATCTGGTTTTGTATTTTAATATTTATCTTGTACATTTTAAACATAGACTCTCAAAGTGAATTTGTAATTTCACAGCCTTTAAGTATGTCACAGCTTCTTACAGTTTGTTATGACTTGAATGTTTGCAGTCAATTGTAAATATATACATATATACAGAAAAAGAGAGAAGAGACAGCATGAAACTGTTTAGATATTTAGATTGAGTATATATAATATTTCTGTTAGTATTACCGTGGCCAGCCCATGTTAATACTAACAAAAGGTTAAATTCCATAGTTGACAGAGTGAGTGTTACTGCAAGGTGTTAGAAAATGACATAGTAGAAGACTAAGAATTTCCTCCTCAATGTTATAAATAAAACTAGTGTTTTGTTTTCCAAAAATGTTTCTGGAGGGATTAATATTTGAAGTAGAAAATGTTAAATGGGATATTATTTTTCGGGAAATAGTATTATGTTTTTGCTTTAGCCTTAAGAGTTAGAAAAGGCATCTATTTACATGGCTTTTAAATATCCCAAGCAGGTTTAGATAGTTACTGCTTTATATGAGACTTGTGTCTTTTAGTGCCTATGCACTGTGATACCACTGTGATAGTTACCATAAGTCTATCAGACACACCTTACTGTGCTGTTCAGCAGAGGACAGAGTTAGAGCACTGTTGGCAGGAGTCACGAAAGCAAGCTAAGACTAAAATATTACATTGTTTTCATGTTTAAGAAAAACATGTAACTGTATTCTAATTTTCAGAGCAGTGGAAAGAGTTCTGTGTTGGAAAGTCTTGTGGGGAGGGATCTGCTCCCACGAGGTACTGGAGTTGTCACCCGGAGACCCCTTATTCTGCAGCTGGTGCATGTTTCCCCAGAGGATGGTCGGAAAACAGCTGGAGATGAAAATGGTAAGTGTGATCCAAGCGTGTGTTTTGCCTTGTAGGAAAGATATTTTCAATATTTCTTCTTCATTTGACTGAAAAACCTGTTGCTGTAATCTTAAAACTTGAGTGTACTTTTAAAAATTTACTTGGAAGAAAACACAACTGTTGTATCTGTTCTGTCCATTTAGCAAATGTCATGGGGTTAACATCTTTTGGATATTCAAAATATCTTTAACGTTTTAAGCTTTCCTGTTTGCTCTTAGGAAACGCTTTTGAGAAAAGCAAGCCAAAGAGAGCATTGCAGTTACAATGGTGATTGTCCAGAGTGTAGAGAACATGATTTTCTTGTATGTGTTTTCCTCTCCCCTTTCCCTTACCCTTTTGCCATATATATAAAGTTTTTCCTTGAGAGGATGAGTATTTGACTCTTTAGAATGTAGATAAGTTCTGAATAGAGCAGGAGAAGGAGAAATAAAACCAAACTTCCAGTAGATGCAAACAGACTTTAACGAGCCTGTTCTGTAGCTTGCAGATGCAGCCTTACAGGGCTGGACTGAGAGATTCCAGGCGCATCAAAAACAACACTTTAAATTTTCTCAGGTGGTCTAGTTTGACGCTTGTGTCTCCTTTAGTGTTTCTGTATTATCCTTCAGCAGATCAAGGAAGTAATAATCTCAGTTGTCCATTGGAGATTTCAGCACTCTATACAAAGTTATGCTCTTGATCTTATGAAAGAGCAGCAGGGGCATATCCACCTTCTGATTGTAAGACACATACAAGATTTTTTCTATGTACATGGTAAAAAGTACACAGGCTTTTGATGGTGTGATAAACTTGGGGTTACAATTACTCCTTCTTACTGTACGCAAGTTCTTTGTTTTTTCTAGCAATAGTAAATCAGGTTATGAGAAGTTCTTTACAATATTTATTTTCATGTAATATTTAGAGCCTTTGATTTCTCTCCAGTTTTGTTGCTGCAAGCAGGGAATACAATTCGAGTTCATAACAATTAAGAACTTTTGTGCAATCCAGGGTGTGTTGGATTGTGAGAAAATGTAGGATGACTGAGGCTGGAAATGACCTCAGAAGTCTCTAGCCCAACCACTTCTTCAAAAAGGGCTAAGTCTGAACTCAAGTCAAGGCTGCTCAGGGCTTTATCTGATTGGGTGTCGAAAACCTCCAAGGGTGGAAATCAGAGTATCTCTGGGTCACCGTTTAGAAAGGGCATATTTAATCTCTTCAAAAGTGGCTCTATGTTACTTTCAGTGTAGAGGTTCTGGTAGTTTTCAAGTATTTCCTCAGTTGTAGGATAAATGAAGATTTTTATACTCTACAGCTTTACAGATCGAAATAATTTTGTAATTAATTAGACTATTCTGAGTCAAGGTAGAGCTTTCTATTGTAGATTGCATTTGATCTAGGAATTGAGATTTTAAATTTAAAATGGGATAATGATATTATTGCATAAGGATATTTGGCTAAATTAATATTTATAAGTCCCATTTAGATCTTTGAGGGGAAAAAATGATACGAAGTATGTTCATGTTATAATCCTTTCTTGATGTTCCTTTGAGAGAGACATGGACTTGTTTGATAAGAACAGATTAAGCTTTATGACTTAGCAGCAGCATTTCAAATGCCTCTTCTTCCAAAATTTAGGAAATTATAGTCTAAATGATGTCACTGTTCTGGTTTAGCACATTGTGATGTTACATCTGAGAAGGTGGGCTCAAATAGGTTGGAAGGAAAAAAGATGGCTGCTACTTATCCTGGCTATGCTGACTGATGTTGTAATAAGTCACTATACTATTGAATGTTGAGATTTGACTTCAGTATATGTTAGGGATTTCCCAAAGGGAAATCCACCCCATAGTCTTGCAGAAAAGATTTTCTTTCCAGATGAATGGTTTCTTTACAAATTGAATACTGGACAAGAGAATATCAGTGTTGGCATGCTGCTTTCTGAATGTGCTGGTAATGAACTCTCTCTGTGTACAGATATTTTTCTGCAACTGCCTCTTCGCTTTGTGACACCTGTTTTGTGATTTGTCACCTGTATCCATACTAGTGCTTGCTCTAGATTTGTATTTATCATTAATACTAATACATTGATTTAAATGTAGTACTGGTCTGTGGTTCTTAGGAGCTCAGATTTTACCTCTGAGCATTTACATCCAGAGAAGTTCCCTGTTGTTAACACAAACCTTGGGTTGAGATGGACAATTGCCTTGTCTTTATGGCTATGAAGAGAAAAAATGGTATCTGTCCACTAACTTAATTTTCACATCTTCTGATGTATGTGGATTGTCACAGAATGAGTTCATATCAATTTAGTTTGGTTGGTTTTGGATGGGGTGGATTTTTCAGCTTTGTTTTAGGATTATTTTTTAAAAGAAAACCCAAACATTTTATTTGATTCTTGGGAGCACATTGGGAAAGAATTACAGCCAGACATTTGACCTTTTGTTCTTTTTCTAATGATTTCCTAACATGAAACATTAAAGATCATCTGTGCTGTTTCTCAAAGTTACTTGAGGAGCTATGTGGCACTATTGTTCTGGTCACTGCAATAAATGAAGATACAAAATAATGGAGAGATGTTTCATTAAATAAGAAGTGCTGTGCTTTTATAACATATTTCAAAGTGATACATATATTCTACACCAATGTATGTGGCTTGGTGTGAAGGTGTTCTCATTATGCTTTTGCTAGTTATAGGTAGCCTCTAGTGATTTGGTACCACACTGTGGTGTTCTCTTATCAAATTGCGAAGAGAAGCAGCATTTAGGAGAGAATTAGTACTGGTCTTCTAAATAATTAAATTGATCTTGTAGCTAAGACCTATTGTAGTAGCTTTTTCCTTTGTTGTGAAATGGAAAGGGGGAGGCAACATATGAATGGTAAATTAGTAAATGTTTACCAGTTCTCTTTGTGTCCAAGATAGGAAGCTGAGCATTGATCAGATTCTGAACACCTACAATTGATATGGAATACAGGAATAATTACTACAGTTGCCTGCTAAATCATCAATATTTTGTCAGCTTTTTGCTCTCTGCTTCAAATAGGAATCTCTTACCCTTAGCTCCCAGTGTGGGCTCCTTCACTGTACTTAGCTTTGTAGGAGCACAAGAGGAGTTTTCACTCAAAAGAGCTTGCCATCTAGGTAGCGTCAAGGATAGAAAGAATGGGACAACATACAGAAGGGACTGGAAAATGTGGACATGTGGGTTTTTTTGCAGAAGTTGGGTTCTTTTTTGTGGGTTTTTTTTAATTATTTAGAGAGAGCTAGGAAACAATGAGGCAATGGGGTGGGCAGATGGACAGTTCAAATATTAGTCTACTCAGTCTGAGTAGACTAACTCTGGAGATTATGGGAATTAGAAAGCTAGGAAAACAGGTAAAATTCTATTCTTGGCTGTTTTTTGTCCTTTTGAGTATTTGGGAAATTCTCATTGCTATGTTGCAAGAAATGCTCTATGTGGCCTTTTATGACTCTGAACATCTGAGGTTAGGACTAAGCCATTTGTCATGGCTTCAATTTTTCCTACCTTAAATATTTCAAGGAAAACTTGCATCTTTTTAGACCCTAAAAAATTTTCAATGTCCTTTTATCTGTAGATGCTACCGAGTTAAAATACAATGCCTATGACTAGGATGCTTTTTTTGATATATATTTTAAAAGTTAATACATTATACTAAACCAAGACATAGCTGCAAATTCGTATGCCATCACAAAACCAGTACACCAGTAAAACCAGGACTTAACCAGTGTGTCCTACTAGGGCATAATAAGAGAGTGCTTAGTCTGTATCTTTTAAAGATAATGGCAACTGTATCTTGCTGTTATCTTTTTCTTCCTGGCTTTATGCCTGTTTTTATTTTCTTAGATTCAGTTTTGAAGAGGAGATGAGCAATACAGTCTTGAAGATACTGTAATTTCTTCCTGTATGTTCATTTTGCTTTATTTCCTCTGAACTGTAGATAAACTAAACCTATTTGATAACCTGGAATTAATGACCCCTTTTATTTTGCACTTATTTTGGAGTCTGGTGCATGATTTTGCATATTTACCAATGAAGGCAAAAAAAAGCTGCCTCCTAACAATGATTTCTTCATAGTTCACATGCCTGCAGAACAGTAAGGATAAAAGTAGTTTGGTTTTTTTCCTTAATGTATCCAATCCATCTAAATCAGCATATTCTCACTGATGATAAACTTTGGACTTATCTACCTGAGCAAGACATTAACATAACTCCCCAGATGTTCTAGGCTATCCAGATTGTTAAATTGATTGTTGCTGTGCTATTTGCATTTAGTGCCAAGCAGACACATGAAAAAAAATCTCTTAGTTTGTTTTGATTCTTACATGGTGCTGTACTGATATGACATAAAACAGAGAGCTATGAACTCTTCAACCCTTCAATAAAAAGTATTCTTTTTGGTAATGAGTTTTCCATGAATGTTTTGAGAAAATTAGAAGTCAAGAAGGGTGATAGCTAATGTTGTCTCTTCTTAAATCTGTCTCAGAAATGCCATAATTGTTTATTTTTAATGGAGCATTAGAAAGATTGATGCAAAATCTCAGTTTTCTTTCCTGTACAGTAAAAGTCCTTCCAGTGGCATAAAAAGTGTTTCCTAACTCTTTCTCATTCTTGTCATGAGTAAATAATAAGAAACATATTTTGCTGAATGTAATGGTGCTGTTTTCTGTGCTCAGATAAAAATAATTGTGATTGTCAGCCACTGGAATTAGATGAACGGCAATAATAAAGTAATGAAGTAAACTTTGTCGCATAGAATATCTGATTAACATGCATCGTTTATCGGTGTTTAGGTGTTATTTCTGTGCATATTGTTAATGTTACACATTCTCATCAGTAGTATAGCATGTACATCTGTCTGCATGCATTTGTGATCTTTGTAATACAGTCTGGTACTGAAAGTTAGTAAAATGCTATATTAAATATGATTAAAAGTTTTAAACATCATTCAATGCTATTTCTCTTTAACTGCAGACCCTGCTACATGGAAAAATCCAAGACACCTTTCTAAAGGTTGCCTTTATCCACTTGCTTTTTCTCCCTATGCATAAAGTGCATGCTTATATACACTAAACCACGTACATTTTACGCCACTTTGTTGTTTTTTCCACTTTTAGTTTCACACCTTGGCTACAGTGTGATTATTTTGCAAAGTCTTGTGATTGAATTGCTTTTTTAAAAATTATTATTATTATTATTTTAATTTTTTTAGTTTCTGACCTTGTTGCATTAGAATGAGATGATATTTCTTTTTTTTCTGTGCCATTGCTGCTTCATAGAATTTCCTGCACTTTTAATTCCCAAATCCCTTTAAAAAAATCTCTGTTGATCGATGTCTTGAAATTGAATGGAAGAAATGTTTTGAAAGAGAATTGTGGGTAAGCAGCATGCTTGCAAATGGCCAGACTTCTTGTAGACTATTCTTCTAGAACAGATTGCTGTGTCAGGGAGCAGAGGGGAAATGACCACTAATGAAAAATTTGAAATGGAATTTATCACTGATACTTGGAGTCTGAGTTGTGGAAATGCGAATATCTTGCAGTGTGACTCAAATTGCTGCCTGCGCTATGAAACAGGAATTGACAAAACCTTCACTGTTTCTGGGAGTAGTCTTAAATAGCCCCCATATAATTCATGACATCAGTTGTTACTGACAAGGTGTTTGGTCCTTGACAGATTTGGGAAGAGACATGTTCTCCTAAGACTTCACTGTTATGCACAATTATTATGTGTTTTGTGTTTGCTTGCTTTTAGTTCTACAGGTTTTTCTAACTTTTTCTTTCAGCTGTAATTTGATCTCACTTGCATGGTAAAAAAAAAAAAAGATGCTAAAATTTAGCAATTTCTCTTCAGATTTTGTAAGCTATTGCTAATACTGATTTTTGTTTTCTGTTGCAAGTTGATATTTAATGGACTAGACCATTTCTGAAAAATGTTAGGATAGCTGGTTAGCTCAGTCACAGTTAGGAAGGTGGACATTGTATAAGAGAAATTAAAAAGAGTAAGGAGATGTAATGTTTAAATAAGCAGAATCATAAATGTATTTGTACGGAGCTATTTAACATTAACTGTAGAAAGCAAACTAATTTTTCTCTTGCTACTTGAAAAAACAATGAAATCACATTGTACAAACAGGCTCTCAGAAATGTATCTTTGAAATATCTACCCCTCTTCCTTATGTATTGATTTTTTTTGTTTTCAGAGATAGATGCTGAAGAGTGGGGTAAATTTCTACACACCAAAAATAAGGTATGTTTAATCTGATAGTGGAGTAGCAATGTCATAAATACGCTGTCATATATATATACTTAATTCTGTGTCTCTTCCCTAGACCTTGCCAAAAGGTGATTATTCTGCCTGCTATATTATATGCCAGAGTATTAAGGATTTCTGTTTTGCTTTTTAAGAGCAGAAGACTTCCGAAAACATTATATTAAATGCAAGACAGAAAGTTTATCAGTGATTGTCTGTTGTCTGGGTCACTGATTCTGCTCAATTATTTATCTTAATTAGTTTTGAATTGGTTTAATTTTTTTGTGCATGGCCTAAATTAGAATGGACATTGCAAAGACAAGGAAGTACGTAATCCCAAGACATTTCAATCCACTGAAAAATTGACTACTTCAGAGATGTATTAGAAAACAATGAAAAGGAAGGAAAAGCCTAATACACTTCAGGGAGGAGAAGCAGAAACTGAGGCGACCTAGGACATCAATAAGAGAGTAGAAGCTTAATTCTTTGCTCGAAGAAAGTAATATATTTTTTTTCTGGATTAGTTATTGAAGTGTTTATTGCTTTAAATTGTCTACTCATCTTCTAGGCAGTGCTAGAAATTGAAGGAAATCTAGAGAGGAATGTGGAGGGAACCTGTGTAAGCGTAACTATGCTAACTTGTTTTGCATTGATGCAGTGAGAATAGGTCTGGTAAGAGTGGAAAAAAATTGAAATGAAACTGTACTTGTTCTTGATCCCCTTTGAGATGAAAAGAGGTTCTGCACATTGTTTATTAACTTGAAAGGAGTGCAACTAGAATAGAAATGCAGTTGTTTGAAATTCTCTTTAGGTGACAATGGGATAAGAAGTGCAAAAAACTGCCATCTCACAGTTAAATACCAAGATTCCAATTTCTGTGATTTTTAGCATAGATGATTGCATTTAGTATTAGCTAATATTCCTTTTTTTTAACCTTCTGTACACTTAGTTACAGAGTTTTTCAGTGTCTCTTGGAGGAGGGTGCGTTATTTGCAGTTAAGTTGATGGCTGTCTTTGATTATTAAACCATCTTTTTCTTTCTTTCTTCAGATCTATACAGATTTTGATGAAATTCGTCAAGAAATAGAAAATGAAACGGAGAGGATTTCAGGAAATAATAAGGTAAATGTTGCCCTATCCATCTTTGTCTTTTTATAGATTCTGTTCCTGTTTAAACCTTTCTTAAACAGTTTTGGCAACTAGAAGTGAAAGGGATTGAACTATTCTAATAAACAGTACTAATTCTGCTTGCTATCTTAAGATTTTATCACTCTGTGAGAAAAGAACCTCAACTAAAAGAAAATACAGAGAATTGCTGTTGCTTTACTTCACAGCTTCTCTAATAATAGTGAAAAACATAGACTTGGTTCAGCTTTTTCACATTCATGGCTTTACATGTAATTATAAAACTAACTGGTCTATTTCTGCATATCTATATAATCATGGAAATAGAAAAGCTTTCGTGCAGTATATTGAGGGGGAAAACAGGGCTGCTTCCAAAGACAAAGTAAGTGTTTGACAGGTGGCTGGCTTTTTTTTCCCCTCACCACATAATTTTAAGGTGGATGATGCAAGGAAGTTTTACTAGTATGAAAGTACAACTTTTGGCTTTCTATTTAAATAATCTAGTACAATGATTCGTTTTTATTAATACATTTCTAGGGTATCAGTCCTGAACCTATTCATCTTAAGATTTTTTCATCTAATGTTGTAAATCTGACTCTTGTGGATTTACCTGGAATGACAAAGGTAAGAAGCAGAATACTGCTTTTCTGATTTACTGTGAACGGAGTGTTTAAAAGCAAGGAGTGCATGTTCACTCTTGGCATTGTTCTATGTTGTTAGATAAACAGCTTTCCTCAGGTTAAGTAGCTGGTTTCATAAATTTGCGATGTCACCATCTTCTAGTATAATATTGGAGTTTAAAGTGGTTTTCCCTGTTGTTGTAAGAGGTAAATCTTACTTAAGGTCTTTATATGTACAGTTCAGGAATTGGAAGCTTTGTATGGGCTGCATGTTCTTTTTAACAGAAGAGACAGTGCTTGGAGTTTCAAAGTTGGACTTGCAGATAGAACTAGTCAATACACGAGTTTTGAAAATGTTTTCCCTATTGCTTCTTTAGAAGTGAGGAAGCACTAGAAGAAACCCCATTTCTTCAGATTTTATATTGAAGGCATGAAGATGACAAGTTGAGTTCTTTCCTTGCCTATGCACACATACATACTCCACTCTGCCAGTTGTACAGATTTTTCTTGGATACCAAGTCTTCTTGACAACAATGTCGAATAGTTTGAATTGATTCTTATTTCTCTAAGAATGTTTTTGACCTCGATACCTTTCAAGATCTTCCTTTTCTTTCACATTTGTGTTTGAAGCGTGAAGGAAAGAGCAAGAAAACGCTGTGGTATAGGTTATTAACTTTAAATGAGTACTCCTGCAAGGGCATAAATGTACAATTTTGAACAGTATTATGTTGATTTTTTTTCTAGGTGCCTGTTGGTGATCAGCCTAAGGACATAGAACTTCAAATAAGAGAGCTAATCCTTCAATTCATCAGCAACCCAAATTCAATTATTCTGGCAGTCACAGCTGCTAACACAGACATGGCCACTTCAGAAGCGCTTAAAATTGCACGGGAGGTGGATCCAGATGGTAAGGAGTGAGAAGATATGGATCCTATAATTCAGCTTCTTTTTAAATTAAATCCTAAAATAAAACTGAAGTCATTTGGGCAAAAAGTAGTAAGACAGACAAATATCCCTTCATTTCCTAATACAGTTATTCTGTTTGCTTTAATACTTCCTGCTTCAGCCTCTGGAACTCTCGGAGAATGCTGTGATGAAAGTGTATAATAGATTTCCAACTTACGAGCAGGACAGATAACTATTGTAGTCATCACAGGAGCTACTTGTGTTTCTAGAATAGCAAGAGGGCATTACAGAATGTTGGAGATATTCAGATTTTTACTATTTTACAGTGGTCTATTGAGATGACTTCATGCTTTATTATCCAATGTTGTTTCTTTCTGTAGAGCAAATATGCCATCCTGCAGCTACTAATTGACTGTCTAACTGTTAGTGACCTTTAGTAAAAATAACATCCAGCCCTTCATTTACATGACATAACAGACTGTTTTGATTTAATCTAAAGTGAGAATTTTAATTTTGTATTTACCTAGTGACTTTGAAACAAATCTGAAGTTACTGGGTACTTGCTTCTTGTGTGTAGAATGTGTTCTCAGTACCATTGGCTAATAAATGGCACTGTGTCATTGAAAGAATATGGAAAAGAATACTTAAAACATAGATTTACTGACACTAGGCCTAGAGTTCTGTGTTGGTATGCTTTACCCTAAATTTTTTCTTCCATAGAGTGTAACATTTCTTGCTCATTTTAAAACTCCCAGTTCTGCTTTTGCCTGCCTGCCTAAGCCTTTATGGGTTCCACAGACACGTAACCTTGAGGGAGAACTGCTTCTCCTGGCAGTCTTCTCAGTCAGTGTGTCCTGGTTCAAGGCAGCAAGAGTCTTTCCTTTTAATGTAGCCCGTAAGAATGATCAGCTGTGATTTTTGGATCACTTCCCAAAATTCTAAATCATATTGCTGGAGTGGCAGCTCGTGTTGCAGGTTCTGTAGGAGTAATGGTATGTAATGAGAAAGTACTAAAGTCAGACTTGGATTCATCTGAAAATTTCAGGAGCCAAGAACCTACTGATTTTGCTCAACTACTGGTTTATTTTTAGACATAAAAGTGTGTTACATTTTAAAGAACCAGTTCTTGCCATACTTTTTTCAGACCCAGGAGCCCAGGAAATACTAAGGTCCCAGAAAGATCCTGGTCATGTTAGCCTACCTGTTTAGATGAGTGATATTTACCTGTTGAATGAGTTTAGGTTGCTTTTTCCTGCACCGTGTCCAAAGTGAAGTTTAGTTTTAGAAAAACATTCAGTCATGTATTCAATAAAAATCTGTTTGATTAGCAAAATTAAATCCCTAAATGCTTCTTCAGTGGGTGTATTTCAAGCTATTCAGTCTCTTGGGACTTTCAGCTATGTATTTGATATGCTATGGTGGAAGTGGGCCTGTTGCCTCCTTTAGCAGCTTCTCCATTGTGTAGTGGTATTTCAAGTATAGTTCCAAACAGACTGCCATTACGTCTGGTCCTACACATATGCTAGAAATATATTTTGTCCACTCACACTTGCAAGTCCCTAACCTGCCTTACTTAGTCTTCTCCACAAGTCTTCACTAATTCCTCTAACCTCATGTAGTATGCAAAAAGGTTTGTTGTAATCAGTAATGGCTATAACTTGAAACAGCATGGTGCCTCAGCCTTTTTCTTTAACCAGATCTGAGTGGAGACCAGTGCTTGCCAAATATGTTGTTATACTTAATAAGGGGCTCCAGACAGACTTAGACTTACACCACATGTTCTTATGTTAGTCTTTGATGGTTGGCAGTATTAAACTTCATGCAGTTGTCTGAAGAACTTTTTTGATTGAGTTGTAGCTACCCTTACCAATATAAAACATCACTGTGAGTCACTTTTCCTTTTGCTAGGTCGAAGGACCCTTGCTGTTATCACAAAGCTGGATCTCATGGATGCTGGCACTGATGCTATGGATGTGCTCATGGGAAGAGTGATTCCAGTCAAACTTGGTATCATTGGAGTAGTGAACAGGTCTGTCTGGGCACATTGATGCTTTTCTTAAAACTGTGTTAACATGAAGTAGTGTTACCAGCTTTTTAACTATGTGTAGATTTGAAGAATAAGGTGATTTGTAGTTGAAATAAACTTCTGAATAAGCAAGTGGGAAGCTCGTTGCTTGCTTTTCTAAAGCCTGTGTGTTGTTCATCCACTCAGCCAACTGGTAATTTAGAAAGGAATAAGGACATTTCATCTAAAGGAACTGTAGTGTCATTTTCCACTATTGTTTTTTAGCTTCAGGAGTGCTTCTGGTCAGCTGTTCACATTGTCACTGATCCAGTACAGATCTTGTATATATTGGTGCTAAGCTAGAGCTAACTACATATAGCTATAGTACTATTTATGTTTTTTTGCATTAGCTAGGTAAAATCTCATAAAGTTTTGATAAAAGTGTTGTTTAGCCTATATACAGCTTCAGTCCATACACAGCTGCTATCTGTACTGCTTTGTTGACTGTGCTGTATGGAACAACAAATAACACCTTTATTGTGTAGTGAAGGTGTCTTGTGTGTATAAAGCAAAAACCAGCTTGTCAGGTGTCCTGTCCAGAAAACCAGAAGTGCAAATTATTTTTACATTTTGTTGGTTAACTAGAGTGTGACTCTGCCTTTGAATTTCAGGAGTCAGTTGGATATTAACAATAAGAAGAGTGTAGCTGATTCCATTCGTGATGAGTATGGCTTTCTTCAAAAGAAGTATCCTTCCCTAGCCAATCGAAATGGAACCAAGTATCTTGCTAGAACACTGAACAGGTATTACATATTACATGTGCTTTTAAAGGTCATTTAAGGTGTAAGTCAGTATATTAGAAATATGAATAAATGATTCTATGGTTATGGGAAACTGGTTCAAAAGGCTGAATTTACAGTAGTTTTCCTGAGTATATGTTTTCCTTTGGTTATTATTTTCTGTCTCTTCTCTGTTTTGATAGACATGATAAAGCTTTCCTCTCTTCTAATGAGGGACATTTTTTTTTTTTTTAGACTCCTGATGCATCATATCAGGGATTGCTTGCCAGAACTAAAAACCAGGATCAATGTTTTAGCTGCTCAGTACCAGTCTCTACTAAACAGCTATGGGGAACCTGTTGAGGACAAAAGTGCCACTTTATTACAGCTCATTACCAAATTTGCCACAGAGTACTGTAACACTATTGAAGGAACGGCAAAATACATAGAGACTTCAGAGCTGTAAGTAACAAATAGTGTCCTAGAATATTGACTGAGCAGTTAGATTGACCCCATGGCTCTTGCTGGCTTTCATTGGCAATAGCACTACACTAGAGCATAACATAAAAAATGTTTGATTCCAAGTTACTGTAAAAAATGATCACTTTTTTCCTGTTTGCTACTTCAGTCGTTACTTTATTCTTTCAGGTGTGGTGGAGCCAGAATCTGTTACATTTTTCATGAGACCTTTGGAAGAACTTTAGAATCTGTTGACCCACTGGGTGGCCTTAACACAATTGATATTCTGACTGCCATTAGAAATGCTACTGTGAGTGTTCTGTATTTCTAAGCACTGTTACTGTAGGATTCAAATATAAGGTTTCAACTAACTTTTGCTCTTTCAGTTTGGTGAATTAATGATCTTGAGTGAGTTAATGTGAAGAAACTGAGCCCTGCTTTTGTTATGTGTAGTGAAAAAATAGAATATCAAAATTTGCAGCCATTATCTGATAAGGAATGAGTTTAAAGTGAATGCTTGCATTTAATTACTGCTGCTTACAGGCTGAAATAAAGCTCTGGCCCAGCTTTGGCAACTTTATGCTGAAGTTATGATATATTACAGAAATGGTAATGGAAGACTGCCTCTGCATTTATATTGCATTAAGCCCTTGTGTTAGTTACAAAGGCTCAGTCTGAGGTTTATGAGCTAGGACACATTCCAGTACCTGTATTCTCTCTAAAGTACAAAACTCTACAATAGTTAGTGTTTACATAACAGATTAAGTTTATTTGAATGTGGGAGTTGGTGTTGCTAAGAATTAACAGAGTAACTTCACTTTTATATTTTGCAGTATATAAAATATTAACTCCTTAGAGCTTGACTTTGAATGTCAGACATAGAAGTCTGCTTTTGTACTCCGTTCTTTTGGATGTGGAGAGATAGTCAGTTTCCTACATTGTCAATAATTACTCAAAGTCCAAGTACATTAGGTACTCTGCAGAAATGATGTCTGTGCATGCTTTTTACCCTTTTGTAATGTAAAATGTAAACCAATGTTTAGTAACAGAGGAGAGGTCTTGTTTTTATGTGACAAGTCGTGTCTTTGTGTTTCTAAAACTCATTTAATTTAAACAAAAAAAAAAAAAGAATTTCGGGTAAAAAATGTTTTATGTATAGCTAAACGTTTGTCTGGTCATAAATTAATTTATCCCAAACATTGTAAATCAATGACACTGTATTATGATTATACTTAACAGAAAACCCACCAACTTTGCATTAAGAATTTTGTGTCCAGGACTGCTAAATAATGGTAACTTTTCTCTCTGAAGTTAGGGGGAAGAACGTCTTTGCCTTTATAATAAATTTCACTTACACTTGGATCCACAAATATGAAAAGAATTGTCTTACAAAGCCTAGGGTGACATTAGTGGGCAGAATTCCTCAGGGTTCTATAAGGATGCTGGTTAGTCATCATTTAACACCGAGTGTGTCTTAAAGTTAGTAACTTTACATTTTGTAGCATTTATATCTTCTTGTAACACATGTTACTCTTATGACCGGTTCTGAGTGTTCTTTTGGGTGTGAGCACTGTGACCTGACTTACTGTGACCTTCATCACTATTACTACTTAGATATGCATATTGTTTTAATACACAATTTAGCAACTTTTTTCCCTCCTTTTGAACTAGGGTCCCCGTCCTGCCTTGTTTGTTCCTGAAGTTTCATTTGAATTGCTGGTAAAAAGGCAAATCAAACGTTTAGAAGAACCTAGCTTGCGCTGTGTGGAGCTGGTTCATGAAGAAATGCAGAGGATTATCCAGCATTGTAGTAATTACAGTACACAGGTACAAATCCATGGGGTTCCCCTCCCCTCCCTCCCCCCCCAAAAAAAAAAAAAGAAATTTTTTTTTTTCCCTCCCTTCCCTAAAAAATTCTGGAAGTCTCACCAATAAACTTTCATTTTGTTTTTAGGAATTATTGAGGTTTCCCAAATTGCACGATGCCATAGTTGAAGTAGTAACCTGTCTTCTGCGTAGAAGACTTCCTGTCACAAATGAAATGGTAATTGTCCGTGTAGTAGAGTTTTCTGGAATCTTTTGTGATGTTTCTATTTGCTCTGTAATGTCTGGAACCCAAAATATTAGAAGAATCTTAACTTATATTTGTTAAATAGCTAGATATTTAACATATACAGAGTTCTGAAACTTTAATATTAGAAGATAGCTAGAGAAAACCCAAAGGACTGTGGGGAGCACACTTCAGCTCATTGTCCTGAGTGTTTCAATTTCCCAAGAAGAATTTTACTAAAGCTTAGATTTAACATTTTCTAGTCTTTCTTATATAGGTATATCTTCCACCCTTATAATTGGAAGCTGTGCATTTAGTGTAGAATTCAGGATGCAATGACAGAAATTATATTCCTTATTCTGTGTGTTTCAGAGGTAAAATCAACGCAAAACGTTGATTTTGCTTGTAATGCATTTTAGCTAGTGAGAACTAAAAATTCAACTTTTAGCTTTGAGTAAAAATGTTTTCATGTAGAAGTCTACTTTGGGTTGCTCAATGGGGAGGAAACAGGTGTTTCAGTTATTGGCTCTGCATCTGTTTGATGTGAAAAAGTGTTCTGTATGCTCACTAAGCCCCACAGTGAGCCGTGTCTCACTGGTTCAAATGGTGTATGTGGCTTGTGGCTGTAGGTTGGCTATAGAGCTCACTTCATTATTATATAGCTTACATTCCGTGAATTGCTGAGTTTTGTTTCTTTATTGCTGGAGAGGGGTTAGTGTGATGAAGCTAATGGATTAAACCGATGTAGCATCCAAAATGGCTGAAGGTCTGAACGTAATGCAGTGAAGACAATAATTCCCTTCTTACCTTCTGGATTGGACTGTGTTAACATCTTTGGGGCAGTAAGAACAGCCTTTTGCTATGGACAGTTAACGTACGCTTTCTAGGCTTGTAGATCTCTGCTCTTCACTAGCAGCAGATTTACACACTGCATTTTTGACTCGTGATTGGCATTGCCTTGCAGGTTCATAATCTAGTGGCCATTGAATTAGCTTATATCAACACCAAGCATCCGGATTTTGCTGATGCCTGTGGTCTAATGAATAACAACATAGAGGTAAGAAAATGCATTCTCTTAAAAATTCTTTGACTCCTTTAAGTGAGAGCCTAAATAATTGGTAAAAGAACATTTGGTTCAGTTTCTTTGGTTGAGGTGGTGTTCTATGTATTGAAGTATCTATTATTCTGTTATCTATTATGAGAATAATGTTATTTATTTACAAATACGGTAGATACCTTTACTTTGTTATTTATTGATTTATTAGATTAATATTACATTCAGGAACAGTGGTTGACATCTCACTGAAAACAATTATACCTATATTTCTGTCTAGAAAATAATTTAGTATTGGCTAGTAAGTGAAATTTTTGGAAGAGAAACTTCAAATTGATAGTTGTGAAATACTCTTTAGTGTTGAAATAACACCATTTTTTCTCAGAAAGAATGTATCAATAGCTGTAATGTTCCTCTCCTCCGTGAAAGAATAATACAAGTATTGTTTCTTGTATTTGGGTTCTAATTTCTACTTCCTTTTGTCATTGTTCTTGAATCTGTGTTGCCACGCATCAATCTCCCTAATACAATTTTCTCCATCAGTCTTCCATAACCCTTTTACAATTTTAGTAGTCTTTCTTTTCAAGCTCAGCTTTGTTAATGCTTGTTGCTGTTTTCATTCAAAAGAAGCAGCAGTTATAGACCTAACTTGCTCCATTCTGTCTTACAATCTGATTTTGCTGCAGTACTTCACCTGTGTTCTTTTAAATGCTTATGCTACCATTTCTGTTCTTTAGGTCTAAACTTTTACTTTCTTCAATACATGATATTTTTTTTGACTGGCATGTAATTGAATTTGCCTTGGTATACTGCTTTTGAACCTGGTTCAGAAACAATGAGCATGCAAACTGCTGTTAGAACAAAAGTTAAGACGTTGTGAAGTTGAACAAATGAGATTATTGTATTATTGTGTGTTAAAGTAGTTATTTCCCTATATTTTCCTGAACAGGACATTGAAACTTTTGAAGAAGCAAAGCATGTAAAACATCTTGTCCTTATTCGGTGGAGATCAGTTCTTAATTTCTGGAAAAAACAAATCTTTGTTTGTCCTGATTACTTCAAATTCTGTTTTGCTTTGAAGTGAATTCTGCCACTTTCTTCTTCATTTTGGGCTAATCATAGTTAACCTTGCTGGCCACAGAATCAATTCCTTTTAGATTACTTCAAAGATTTAAAGCTTAATGAGGACTGTGGGGTATCTATGCTGAGACAAACTGTGCAGCTTTGATTTAGTGTTTTAAAGCATGGATTTTGATTATGGAGTGTGTTGCAAAAACATTTGCAGAAGTGTTTATATTAAGACTTTACCTTTGACAAGGTAATGAAAGTAGCTTTATCCAAATAATGGAGGTTTGCACAGGATCATAGTATTATGACACTGGCTGAGATGAAATTACTTGTGTTGGTCTATAAAATGCAAGTCATCTGTAAAATATGAATTTACATATGTGTTGATACAGAGTAATACATAATTGAGGTCTTGCTGGATTGTTTTTAAAGGAACAAAGACGTAACAGGTTAGCCCGGGAGTTGCCTTCTGCTGTGCCACGAGACAAGGTAAGTAAATGTTGATTATTTATTTACTTATTCAAGTTCAATGCATTTTCCTTTGAGCCAATCTAAGTATTGGAAACTTTGATATAGTGCCCTAGTAAAAGTCTTGGGAGCTGCTAGGTATTGACTTTTTTCCTATCAATTTCTCAAGATAGAAATGGAATGTTATTTTTTTCTTCCAAAGATGCATTTTTTGGCAAGTTTTACATCTGGGAGTTTTGAAGACTTGCCTATAAATTTACAGTAATATTACACTTAGCATTTGAATATCTTCTGAGGTAAAGCTTAAAATGTCTGTAGGTGTAAAGATGGAGTCAGAACATGGACACATAAATTTATGGCTGATTTCACTGATTTCAAAAGATAAACAAATGCTTTAAAATAGTCAAGTGTGCCAACATAATGACTTGGTGGTTCTTATTTGTTGGACTTTTTTAAGTCACTCCTAAAACTGCAATTTATTGCAGTCTTGCTTTATTTGGGAGATAACAGTGAAGGTGACATTTTTAGATGATCATCGTAATTCATTCATATATTCTGTTTCTGGAGCTTGCTTAGATTTATCAGGTTTTGGGATTAGTTCAGTGCCAAGTAAGTACATGGGTGGAAGAACCAAGTATCGTGGAAAACACTGCCTGGCTCTAGAAATGAATGATCTGACAATCAGCTGGAATTTTAGTCCGTTGGATAATAATGTTATATGAAGTATTAAGAATCCAAATATACAGAATATAGATTAAATTCCTCCTCACAGGTTGTAAGAGGAGTTACTACAGCTAATAGTCACTGGCTCATTAACTTTGTTAGCTTAAAACTGAGCCAAATTCTCAAAATGGATCTAATATTACTGCCTTTAATTGGTAGAAGCCAACTGATAAATGAGCTGGGAATTTAAGGTAGCTATCTTGACATACTTTCAGTGCTCTTAGATCCTTCTTTTTATTGGCTTCATAGTTATATCATCAGTGTAGAAATTAAATTGAAGGCTAGTTAAGCCAAAAGACTCATTAATTGTCTTGGAGATGCCTTTTTTCTTTTTTTTTTCCTGATTATATTACTTTGCTTGCAAATTCAAAAGACTTTATTTTCTGGATTTTTAAAGATGCTGGTAGGTAAAAGTGTATGAAATTTGCCAGGTAGACTTGGTGGTCTTCAGTTGAATATTTTTTTTTTCCTTCCCTGCATTTTTTACCTTCCTTAGTCTACTAAAGCTCCAGGTGCATTGCCACCTGCTTCCCAGGAGACTGTTACTGCTGCTTCTGCTGAGGCTGATGGCAAGGTCTGTCTCGTTTTTTCCTATAAGCACTGCATGCACGTTTTTGTTGTGGTGCACCATTGATAGTATGGAAAGCAATTTGTATTTAGTACTCTGTCACTGACACAGTATGCCCTACAGAGTATAGACTACCTGGCATTACTGATTTTAGTATGAGTGGTGGCAGGTAAATATGCCATTAGGTGGCAAAGTCACTGCTTTCTGTTTGAACTCTTGGTTGCAATATATTGTGGTGCAAGTACGCAGGATCATTTGCCTCAAACTGTAGTTAATAGATTGTTTGGTGCAACAGAATTGTAATCAAAAGTGTTCAGCATGGTTGTTAAACTGCATGTTTTTAATGTGTTGACAGTTAAAGAACGAGGACAGAAGATAAGCTAAAAATGTGAGTTTCCTGCGTCCTGCAGGGAATCTTTATAGGCTTTGTTCAAACCAAACCTCCTTTTTGTTGTTTCACATAATCGTTCAATCCCTGGTTTACTTATATTTGTGAAATGTGTTCTGCAGTGGTTTACACTTGAGGTGTGCTGTCTCTCATGGTAAAATAACATCTCATTATTTTGAAGACCTTTTTTTGACAATTGCTTTCACTTGAAGTCAGAAAAGATGAGTAGCCCCAAGTTTGTGTGTTAGGAGTACCAAGAGACCTGAGGCACTCTGTTTCATTGCATATGCACATTCAGCTTCTAGTGCAGAGCTGCTGTTTCTGACTTGAACACAACTAGTTAGTAAAAAATGTAGCCTGTGGTAGAATTTTATCTGTTGCTTTCATCGAGTTTTAGAGGTTCTAATATGCTGCAAACATTAAAAAAAAAGCAACAAGAGCTATTGTAAGGGTACTGTTGTGACTTAAGTTGCAGGAAGGTGTCAAATTTGGTTTACTTTGTGTTTCCAGAAAACCTGTACTTTTTGAAGTGGTACTTACTCAACACTCTGTTTCTTGTGGTAAAAATGTTGCTCTGTTTCTAAAACTACTTTGGAGATAGATAGAGCAGGCTCCACAATAACAGTGAATGAGAGATGCTTAGGGGTTTTGTCATTTTGAATAACTTGTCTTGCAATCAGAAAGAATATAATGGAGCTTTCCTCACCAATGGTTCTCTCTTATTAGCATGTTAGGTTGATGTGAATTTCTTACAGAGTATTTTTTACAGTGCTTCTGAACAGTTACGCAATTTTAATAAAACTTCTGATGTGTACAGTTTATCAGAGTTTCCTCCAAGTTATGCAACTGTTGGTAGTCTATTTGTCATATTTTGTTCTCACTCTGTTTATAGACTCAAGATTAGCTTATGGTGTTTTAATGGTAAACATAGTAGACAAATTTTGCTTATTTCCTTCTATACATTAAGTAGCAGTAGTTCAATGGCCTTTGATGTTTTTCAAACTGCAACAGATTTTCAAGTACAGTAGTAAATAAAATAGATACCAGGGCTTGTGGAAAGGTACAAAATAAAAATTACTACTGCTGTTCCACATCAGAATAAACTGTTCTGTTTTTCTTAATACTAATTTAACATGTGGTGGATACTGTCTACTAATATATCTTTTGTCCAGTGATCACTAATGTTTAAGAGTTGGGTGTTAATGTCCTTTTCTCAGGAAAGCAGTGAGTCATTTGTTGTCTGGAACTTCCCAGAAACTCTTATCTTCACTTTCAGAGGATGGAGATTGGTTTTGTATTTTGATCTGGTACAAAAAAAAATGCCTTAGAATCACAGAATGGTAGGGGTTGGAAGGGACCTTTAGAGATCATCTAGTCCAACCCCCCTGCAGAAGCAGATTCACTTAGATCAGGTCGCATAGGAACATGTCCAGGCACATCTTGAAGACCTCCAAGGAAGGAGCCTCCACAACCCCTCTGGGCAGCCTGTTCCACTGCTCCGTCACCCTCACAGTGAAATAATTTTTTGGTATATTCAAGTGGAACTTTTTGTGTTCCAGCTTCATCCCATTACCCCTTGTCCTGTTGCTAGCTACTATAGAAAAAAGGGATGTCCCAACCTCCTGACACCCACCCTTTAGATATTTATAAATGTTCATAAGATCACCCGTCAATCTCCTCCAGACTAAACAGCCCCAGTTCCCGCAGCCTTTCCTCATATGAAAGATGTTTCAGTGCCCTGATCATCTTGGTGGCCCTGCACTGGACTCTCTCCAGCACTTCCCTGTCCCTCTTGAGCTGAGGAGCCCAGAACTGGACACAGGACTCCAGATGAGGCCTCACCAGGGCAGAGTAGAGAGGGACAAGAACCTCCCTTGACCTGCTGGCTACACTCTTCTTGATGCATCCCAGGATGCCATTGGCCTTCTTGGCCACGAGAGCACATTGCTGGCTCATGGTTAGTTTATTATCAATCAGGACTCCCAGGTCTCTCTCTGCAGAGCTGCTCTTCAGCAGTTCAACCCCCAGCCTGTCACTGGTGCATGGGGTTGTTCCTTCCCAGATGCAGGACTCTGCACTTGTCCTTGTTGAACCTCATGAGGTTCCTGTCTGCCCAACTCTCAAGCCAGTCAAGATCCCGCTGAATGGCAGCACAGCCTTCTGGGGAATCAGCCAGTCCTCCCAGTTTGGTGTCATCAGCGAACTTGCTGAGGGTACACTCTGTCCCCTCAGCCTTCTGTAAATTGAGGTCTGGCAGCACACATGTTTGCAGTTGTGGTACCTGGAAACATAAATGTGCATATTGTTTAGCTGTTGTGGTAAGAAACTTCAGTTTATATATAAATAAAATACCAAAGGATTCAAGTGTTCCAGGAGCTATGTTGATCTTCAAAACATACTTTCAGAATGATCCTGATAGCATAGGTTGTATTTCTTCAAGGATATATGGTGAAAAGTGGTGAAAGACAAATGATTCAGAAAGACCATTCCATATTTCTGAAGTGGTTTACGGACTTTAAAAATGCTGAGGAGCTTCTCTCTGTGAAGCCTTTTCATGCCATTATTAGGAAGAATAGAAGTGAAAAGCTTTCATTTTACTCGTATTTTGTGTTGGCTGTAAGCTGCAAAGGGAGAAACAAAGGTGGGGAATGTGAAGAGTAGAATGAAGGAAATACATGTAAGAAAATCCCATTTTTAGTGAGTCTTACCTGTAGCTCAGTAATAGTAGATTTGTTCAGACAGTGCTTTGCAGTTCCCAGGTTATAACTCTCCAATGTTTCTTCATTTGTTCTGTTTGTGCAGGCTGCTCCTGGAGTGGGAGATGCATCTCAGGAGCCTGGAACAGGCAGCTGGAGAGGAATGCTGAAACCCTCAAAAGCAGAAGAGGTATCGGCAGAGGAAAAATCTGTCAAGCCAGCTGCAGCCCTACCTGCTAGTCCTCAAAAAGGACATGCTGTCAACCTATTAGATGTGGTGAGTGATGAAAGACAGATATCTTTTCTTTGTAGTTCAGGCTCAGGAAAGAGAACATCTGAAGATCATGTAACTTTCCTATGAGTGTATATTTTGTAAGTAAGTACCATTATAGGGACAGGGAGCTCTAGCCAATCTTCTGCTTTCCTGCTTGTCCAATCACCCTCTTCCCCCCTCACCCCATGATTTGGGCTAACTTGCTTCCTTTCACAAATTTCTGTGCAAGTCAGCCTCTTGTCTGGATTGCTCTTTCTACAGAAACAAATCTCAGCTCCTGTCTTAACTCAAATTCCTGCTCTTTTTAGCTGAAGCTGGCGTTTTTATGTTAAAGGAAAGGAATCATGAAAGACAAAATCCAGTTACAGACAGATGAAGATTCTTTAAGTGTTTCAAGAGCTTAGTTCCTTTGGTGAGCTTGTAAAAAAAAAAATGTAGAGGTAGTGCTCTCCAACCTTTGTTTCTCAGGTCTGGACTTTGACGTGTCTCATTTTATTTCTGAAAAATTAGGGGTTAGTTGCAAGACAGGGTACATCTATCAAACTATCAGACTAAAAGAGTGATAGTTTATTTTAGACTTGACAGTTTAAGTTTTATTTACTTATGCAAATGAGCAATATTGGTAAACTTAGGTTTTTTGGTGTTTTCTTTACACAGCCTGTACCCGTTGCACGAAAACTTTCTGCCCGTGAACAACGAGATTGTGAAGTGATTGAACGACTTATTAAATCTTACTTCCTTATTGTCAGGAAGAATATTCAGGACAGGTAAAACAAAACTCCCTAGAAATGTTTAAGCTGTACAGATGTGATATCTTGAGTCATGTATATACACACACACACACACACACACACACATATATATATATATATATATAAATAAAATCTTGTTGATTTATAATGTTCTTATGCTTCTAAGAAAGAAAATAGGGCTTGGCTTTTTTTTTTTTTAGAAGTGGAAGCAGCAATAAAACTTGTCTCTTCACAGCATTGAGGAGCTTGAAGAAGCACTTGTTCTTTCTATTGGGTTTCAGTTCAGTATTATATTAAGAAAAAGGTTTAATTGTTCAGGAGATGTCTGCTTTTCTGGAGGCTACTTCAAATCAGGTTGATGATTTGCAGCATATGACTGGAATAAACTCTAGGTGCTGTGTAGTGGTGACAGAACTTAGTTTTGCTATCCTGTTACTTCAAACAGAAAGATCAAATTAGGAACTACTGCAGCTACGTTTTGTAGTACTTAGCTACAGAAACAGCATAAAACATGTTTCCACTGTATGCAACTATGGAAAATCATAGAATCATAGAATGGTAGGGGTTGGAAGAGACCTTTAGAGATTATCTAGTCCAACCCCCCTGCAGAAGCAGGTTCACCTAGCTAAAATGCCTAAAAATGCCTTTAAAGTTTTGCTTTCAAATTATACTTTTTTTTTGTAATGAAGAATGATCTAAAACTTGAATTGGTTTAAGTCTTTGTGGAAAAAATGAATTATTTAAAATACTTATTTTTTATATATATATATAATATATATGTATTTTGGGAAACTTAGGGAGAAATAAGATAATCAGGAAACTAAGTTTAAAGCAGATTAAGTCATAAAAGTTTTATTCTATCTGGTAAACTAATATTCTCCTCAATATATATTTAGCATTTCCTGGTGGATGTTTGCTTTGTTTACCATCGTTTTACTGCGATGTTAGTAATGTTACCTCATTCTGTACTCTGAACAAGCCCTTCTCATTCTTTGTAGTCAATAGCATTTCTTGTCATTATGTATGCATATCTCAAGCATAATATAATTAATATATGAGGAAATTCTCACCCCATTCAGAAATATATTTAGGAAATACCTCTTGAAGATGATAGTAGTGCTCATGCCATACTTGCAGAACTAATTCAGGCCCTTCAATTGGATGGTTTGGGTGGTATCTGTACCCCGACAGCTTTGAGCCCAAGTTTTGGGTTGCTCTGGATAATTCTTTCTTTGCTTCTTTCCTTTCTCATTCACACATTAACATTGACTCTAGCATTGAAGTTCTTACCTTTTGTTGAACCTAGCAAGGCAGAGACTCGGGTTGGTCTGTAGAGAGCAAAGTAATGTATTCTTATTTTATTTTTTTACACTATATATAATCATCTTCTTTACAATGCAGCTCTCCTATTTAGAAGGAACTCAACAGCTCTTAAACTGTACAAGTGATGCATTTACTATAGAGTTTTTATTTATGGTAGTAGTTAATTACTGGAGTTTGAGCCAAGGTTGTTTGTAGCCACTTGCTCACACTGTGCATTCTTCAAGCTAGAACAGATCTGGTTTTGAATAGTTCTTTCTGAAGAAACAATCTATGTGTTTGCAGTGTGCCAAAGGCAGTGATGCATTTTCTGGTGAACCACGTGAAGGACACTCTTCAGAGTGAGCTGGTAGGCCAGCTGTATAAATCCTTGTTGTTGGATGACCTTCTGACAGAATCTGAGGACATGGCACAGCGCAGAAAAGAGGCAGCTGACATGCTAAAGGTATTAAGGATCTCATGAGTAGTTATTTAATTGTAGTAGTTATTGAAATCATGTAAATGTGAGACTTTAGGAAGACTTGCCTTCCTTTTTTTCTTTGCTGACTTTTAGGAGTATGTCAGTGTGTTACTTCTCTCAGCCAGAGGAATTAAAAGAAGCATGTGACCAGAAAATATTATGTGTATTGAGTAGTTGGGAAGATGTGACTTTACACTGAATTTTGGGTGTAAGGCAGAAGCTCCAATTTGGTGGTGTTACCAGTTGTATATTTGTTTTTTGTAAATAGCTTTTACTTAACTTTATAGTGTTCATCGGTTCTCTTTTGGGAGATTAAGCTTACAGTGTTTTAAATGCCACTGGTGTTATGCTTCACCCAGAACTCACTGGCTGCTCTATCTGGACAATACCCCTTAATACAGAGGGAATGTTGGGACACATGGTGACCCCTATGTCCATCTGCATGACAGTGCATTTGTGGCATGTCTGTGTAACACAACTCTTTTTCTTCATTATTCAATTATGGGATGTATCAGTCTGCTACAACTGCAGCAGAAATATGCTGCCTTGGATTGAACTGCATAGAAAAGAGTCCCCTCTGCCAGTTCAGCTCACTGAGGAAGCAGCAAAAGGTGCTTCTCTCTCATGTGCAGCATGGTCAGACAGTGTGTGTTTGAGAGATTGGATACCCTGAGAATACCACTTGTCCAAGACCACCTGCAGCAAGTGTAATCTTTGCTGTTATATGATCAACATTTGAGTGATGGGAACTGTTAACAGTGTTAAACTCTACAGGGACAAACTCATGGTTCAGACTCCCCCAAACTGGATTAATATCTTAAATAATGTTATTATTAGTTGGTATTTTGAGCTTTTAAATTTGCAAAGTTTAGCAGGCTAAGGCTCTAATGAATGCATCAGAATGCTGAAAGTGATAGAAAATAGGTATAATTTCCCTTTTATGGTAAGGAAGGTATAAAGTGTTAAAACTGTGTGTGGTGAAAAAGTCAGCCCTTCTTGAGAATTTATTTGTAAACACAACATGTTAAGACAAACGTGTTATTTGGTACACTGAGTATGTAAAAGTTGTTCAAAATAATGTCAATGAACTCTTTTTGCTTCTAACTTGAAGTTCAGCTTTGAAATAAATTTTTATGTCTAATCTCTCTCAAAGTGATTTAATGACACGATTGTGTAAGTTTTTTAACATCACCTTATGTTTTGTAGGGTTTTCCACTTGCCTAATCTTTTGCAGTCAGAAGGCTTCAGAGTTGTTGTTCCATGTTGTTTCAGATTGTTACCACGCATTCCATAATAAAAATGATTAGCTTAAATTTGATTTTTAATGTCACATTTCCTAGACAGCTGCTGTTTACGTCACTGAGGTATCTCTTAAAAAAAAATGCCTAACTTTGGCTTCTCTTTCTTTCTGCATGCAGGCCCTGCAGCGAGCCAGCCAGATCATTGCAGAGATTCGTGAGACACATCTTTGGTGAAGATTGTACCAGACACACTATTTATATGCATTGGAGGTTACATTGACTTGAAAATTGCTAGGCATGGTATACGGAGTAGAATTTTTATTTATGAACTCTTATCTGTGTACTGCAACTGTGTAAATCTGCTCATGTAAAGACAGTTGGTTTGATTTGCAAACAGAAAAAATATGCTGTATTTTGCAAAATAAGTCGTATTTAATCCACATAATAAATGGCTCTAAATGTATCCTTACCAGCTTTCTGGTGCGAAATAAAGCAGACCAAGTCTACTGTCTCAGTGACAGTCTCATTTGAACTTGGGGGAAAAAAAACCCCCAGACATTAAAGTTCCAGTGCCTGACTTGCTAAACAGGTTGCCTGTGGATAAGACGGACGGCGTAGTCTTGTGGCATAGTTTTAAGCTGCTTTCACAATAGAAGTTTAAATACTGTGAAGAGAAGAGAGCACCAAGTATTTTCTTTCCTGAATATATTGCATGCACTATGACAGATGGAGGTATCAATTTTATAGCACAGTAGAGATGTCTACCGTATTTACTATGTATGTGTGGCCCCAATTTTTTTTTTCCTCCCAAGTGTTAGAACTGCAAACAAGACTTTGAACTTCATTATAATGGAGTATCATGTAGGAAGAATTAGCCTGGAGCTTGTGAACAGCCTACTAAAAAGTGGGTGCAAAGTTATTCATGTGCACTGGAGCTTGTGTATGAATGTTGGGGATTAGAATCAGGTACAAGTACCACCTTCCCCTTCCTCTCCCTTGGGACCAATGCCCTGGACCATCTGATAATAAATTTGTTCTGGCAGAATTGAAAAATAAAAACGGATTTCAAAACTGTTATGAGATAATAAGTGTTTCTTTTTAAACACAGTTGAAGTTGGCCAGGGAGAAGGGGATCCCCACAACTTCGTCCAAATTTTGGAATGTATGACGGTATGAAAGAAAGTCTGTGGGATTGGAGTTATTTATACCAGAGATTACATTTATTTGAGGAAGTTTCACTGTGCTGTAAGTAGCTTGTTTGTGAGGTTTTGTTTTTGGATTTTTTTTTTGAGGACAATCCTAAAATTAGGGATTGTAGGTTGGAAATGGAGTTATTCTGATTATAATGCATACAGATAAATACTGATCACAGTAGCCTTTAAAAAGAAAACTTTTTTTAAATACAAATTTATTTAAACTTCTGCCAGCACACTTGCATGTACTTTTCAAGCAGATTCACTTTTTTTTGTATTAAGTAAAAATGTTTACTATGGTGTTGCTCATATTTTGTATCTTTAACACAACTTGCATGAAAAGTAGGGCGCCGCTGCTTAACATCCGTGGCTTGCTTTTACGATATTGGGCCAAGATAGTGAAGTTGTTATTACCATATTCAGTTCTTCCCCCTTTTATCGGTTAACAGAAACGGCAATCTTTTTGTACGCTGCTAAAGATAGACAATTTAAAACCTTTTAAGACCTCAGTTTACAAGAAAGTCTGTTTAAAAATGTACTTTTCTTACAGTAATCTTTAGTTTGGCACCAACATAAGCACAAGTAGTTCAGTCTCACAGATGCAACTTTTGGATACTTTTATGTGTAATCTGAAATAACTCATGCAGAACACAAATACATTCGGTAGCTTTAAACAGCCTAAAACGTCACCATGTATATGTAATGAATGCAAAGGAAGTAATTTTAACTTGTTGCATTGTATCCAGGGATGGTAGTACTCATGAGATTAAAGAAATGTGACTGTAGTAAAGTTGAAGCGCAAGCCAGTTTTCAAATCAGTTTTTGAGAATAGTGAAAGCTTTTTAGTAGTTTTGTCAAAGCCATTACATTTTTGGTTGGAATTCACTTCGTACCTCTAACCTTTTCAACATCTCAGTAGCGTTGTTTTCCATGAGGTTCCATAAGTGAACGGCTTCCTAAGCATTAACTCCCAAAGTTCAGTCAGTCTCTTGTGAAGAAGTATTCTGACTTGTAAAGTTTTGAAACGCTGCATAAAGTAAATGAATTCCATTTATTTGAGAAATTCCTGCAAGTGATAACTGGCTTTGTAGTGTCACGTGAAGTTTCCCTAGTGCTAATTTGGGGTTGAGATGTTAGGACTTTTTTGTTTCACAAAAATTTTCAATTTGGTAATGTTTGAGTGCCAAGAAATGAACTTCATTTGTAATCCTTAATGCAAGCCTTTAAAAATCCATGCTGTAACAACCCTGTTATTAAATAAACAGATAATATGCACAATTATTTATCACAGAATTCAAGTTTTGAACTGACTTGTAGTTCAGGTGGGAGGATGTACATGTTCTTATGAGTTAATAGTATGAGTATCTGTATTTGTACAGCCTTACATATCTTTGCAGTTGCCCTTATGCAGTTCTACACTGTTAGTTCTTGTATAGTTGCATAAGTAACAGTATAGACAGCCTGCTGCTACTGGCAATGTTTTTTTTTATGCCTGGAATTGAACTAAAATATTTCAAATGCTACTGTTGCTGCCACTGTTAAATGAAATTATGGTGGAACTGTGAGTGGAAAAAAGGTCTAATGAAGGCAGCAACTGAAAAATTCTCAGATTAGATGGATGGCTTACAAATGTCTTCTAGTTCACTTAAACTAGAAATACCTTTGTCATTAATGCACAAGTTTCCTAACCTGCTATCCAGTGAAAACACACAATCAGGGGAGAGAATAACCACTGTAGCTAAGTTTATATTAGTAGATGTTTGACATTAATACCTGACTTATGTATGGTACTGGTGTAAATAAAACATAGTATCTCTATGTGAACAGAGCTTGCTAATGAATAGGGGTTTTGTAGTAGTCAGTTTCAAATTTCATTTGGTGGAACAGATGGGCAAGGAGGGTCTTTGTATGCTTCAAACTATATTTTGAAGTAAACATAACAAAACTTATTTAAACTTGCCTTTACCTTATGCTTTATGGATGATTGATACTGAAAGATGCCCAATTGTATATTTCAAACTCCGGCTTTATGGAACACAGACAGAGGAACAACGTGCCAGTCAGTTTTGCCCCTGTTGGTAACTTGAATTCTCATTGGTTTTTCCCTCTCCCTCTCCAGCTAAATTCCTTTAATTATGACAGTGATTGTTAGCTAGTGTTTTCTGGAGATGCTGATGATGTCAAATATATCTGCTTTTTAAGTTGTTGCCTATTTAATTGTTCTTTGAGGTGAGAGATACATGCTTGATACTTCGAAGTTTGAGAGAAAATGAGTAGACAACCTGAATGTGACACTGTTCAATCTAGTAAAGGTGCTTTCATGCTCCAATATCTCCCTTTTTGTTTACTTGGTGCACCCTTTCACTCTTTACCTCTTCATTGCTAGCTGCCACAATAATGCTAAGTTCAAGTCCTCCGGCTTTTGCTGTCCCTTGATGCTGTACAAACGGTTGTGTTGCCTTTTTTTAGTATCTGGCCCAAATCACTACCTTTCTTCTTGCACTCCAAATCAAACATTTGTGAACATGTGAAGTACTTTAATGTTAGTTACTACTTGTTTATATTTGAACAAGCTTTGTCTCTGATTAGCAGAACATTTTTGGGGTGTATGAGAAACTAAGTCTAGGCTAAGAAAGAATATTTGATTATTTGTCATCATCCTTTATTCATGGCCTAAGTGTTCAAGTGCTCAGTTGTGATACCCTGTACAGTGATAAGAAGTAGTGGTTGGGTCCAGCTGTTTCTTTAAAAAAGAATGAGGGAAGGGTTTGTTAGGAATTGGTAAAAAGGAAGCATGGACAAGATTTCTTGGGAGTTTATGGATTTATTAAAAACCTTGTATGCAAAGAATTTAATTCCCTTTTTAATTTTGTATTTGTAAAAATAAATAAAGTCCTTTAAATACTTATCAAAGTGGGTACTAATGCTTTAAAAAAAAAAAAAGCTGAATTTCATGGATATGTGTATGTGCACCATTTGCAGGTGAAGATATAAAGGCAGGAGAGAGATCAGATGTGAAACATGATTTGAATCTACTCCTAGGAGTATAGTTCCTTCAATCAGAAAGTAATTGTCCAATCTGATCTGTTTTATTTCTCTGGAAGCTAACATAGTATGACTTTATGTTGTTCCCAGGTACACATTCCTGTATTGCTACAATGCTTCTGCCATTTAAGGAACAAGGTGGCTGTATTAATTGGATGAATTTAACTTTCCCTTACCTCCTACCTTTTTCATGGCAATGAAATCATGCTTTTTCCTCTCTATGCCTTCTCTAGGATAGCGCTGATCATTACTGCAGCTTAAGGGAAGAGAACAAGTAACACAGACTGGTCCTGAGAGCTAACAGGATATGTAGAGGAGGTTTTCTAAGGTGGGAATCACTCAGCTAATTTTTCTTTATATAACAGAGATTAAGATAGATCTCATCATCAGGCAGGTGAGATCTAGAAACTGCAACTAAGACCGCACTTATTAAACTCCTTGTGGGTTTAATAATCTGAAGAAACTTATGTATAAGCAATGAATGACTATTCTTGATGGACAGTGTAAATAAATTCACCATGAAGTTGATCTCCATCAAGTAAAAAAATAAATAAACCCAACCTATCTAAAAAAAAAAAAAAAAAAAAACCCAACAGGAATTCCCCACCCAGCTATAGAATATCTGAACTTTTGACACTTCATAGCATTTCTTATAACTTCCCCATTCTTCTCATAGACTGGGTGATTTTAAACCATCTGAAATACCGTGGGTTATTTTAACAACATAAGAGATGGTGCCGAGTTACCACAGAGAGGTAAGATTAAGGCCTCACCCCTTGTGGCTGCAAAACTGTATTGTCTGGGAGGTTCATGCATGAGGAAATGATTCTCCTTGGCCTAAGAATGAGGATTACCCTGAACTTTGAAAACAGCACTGTACCCAAGGCAATCAAAGACTGAGGGTTTTGACACGTGCTTGCACTGTGGCAGGGAGCGTCCCTTCGTAACGAAGTCTGAGTTAGATGCATTACTGTATTTTAAGTTAATTAGGCAGTTCCAAGTAATTAAAATAAGAGCTTCTACTATAAATAGTCTTGGTAACGTGTTCCATTGTGGTTGGGTGACCTGGCAGTAAATATTGTAGCACCTGTACTCCCTAAGCAGCCAAATCCCAAACCCCACCTTTAGCAAGGTGGTGTATTTCCTGCTTAGTTGATTCCAGGTATGTAAGCAGCTGTAGTGGCTAGCAATAAAGGGGTTGGGTGGGGGGTGTTTAAGTACTAAAGCAATACTGCTTTTAAATCTAGATGTTGCCATTCTACCAACTCTCAATGTACACACTCGCTTTTTTTGCTGTCTTCACAAGAAAATGAACTGTGATCCCCAATGGTGCTGGGGCCAGGAGCAAGAGCACCTTCTGCTCCTTCATAAAGAACTGCAGCTTTGGCTTGTTCACTGGGCTAAAGGGTCTGACAGTTCTAATTGCAAAGCCACTCTAGCTTCCCTCACATCTTCTGGTCCAGATACCCTTGGGCTGCTGTTCACCCTCAGCTAGGCATCTAAAATTAAAGAAGCCTTCATGGACATGCTTCAAATCTTCTGGTATAGTACACTACCTTACAACTGACTGTGGAGAACTAGTGTTAGAATATACCTTTGACAAAAATTCTAGACAGCACAGGTGCATCCAAGTAATTGACAGGAATGAAGAAGCAGGAGTGTGACCCATGTTACAAGTCACACTAGGCACAGAGAAAGCATACAAGGGATTACTCAAACTGATTTAAGATTATATTTCAAAAAATTAACTTGCTCTGTATTTACCACATTAAGGCTGGAAAGCTTTTTTGCAACATGCCACCCCAAAAATAAGAAGCTTACATATTAGGCCTTAATACACGCTACTCATTTATTGTGAATCTTCTGCAGCTTCCTTCAAAACAAACCTGTTGAGAAAGAAAACCAACATTGATAGCAGCTTGGTTGTTCTTACCCACTTATACAGGTTTCTGTTATAAGGAAGACTTAACTGGACTGCAGCACACATCCTCTGTAAGAAGTACTGGTTTTGAGTACACTTTGTCTGATTTTGTTGTAGGTTATGGTGTAGATGTGGTGTACAGCTGTCAGCTGTTCTTCCACAACAAAGCAAGCTGTTAGGGGAAGAGCACCTCCATCTTTGGACTTGGAACTTAATCTTTTTATCTTGTGCATATCCTCTTACAAATGGTGCTTTGAATAAGGTAGAGTACCTAAAAAACTCCTCAGTGGTGTAACTTAGCTGCCTTCACTTGAACTCTGTTGGTGTATTTTGATAATGAAACTGTGGGCCTGGGCAGTCTGAGAGCTGCGTGTTAACACCCAGTACAGAAACATCTTCAAGTAAATCTTAGGGCAACAGAGTCGAAACAATACGTTGCTAGAGAGAGATGGTCTGTTGTCACAACTGCAGCCATTTTATAATGTAGTAATTTTTCTTCCCAATCCTCAGCAATGATACTCCATTCTTGAGAATGTGTTGTCCGAGAACAAGAACAGTCTCAGGATTAGTTTCTCGAATCCCATTTATTGAGACTCCACCGTTTGTAATTTTCTGGTACCTTAAAAAGAAAACAAAATAACACTGGTAACAGCAATAATTGCTGTTAAATACCAAAAGTTCAGTTAAAGGTTTCTGGTTTGATCCATAGTTGAATAAATGTTAATCCTCCTACACTTTACCTTCAGTTCAGGTTACGAGCAACTGAAACTAACTTTAGCCACTGCTACTCCCATTCCTTCTGAGAGGTATAAGGAAACTTCGCTGTTGCCTTAGACTGTCCATCAGGTGTAGATTTTACAGCTAAGGTACGAGACCTATGTTATCCTACGCTATTACATCAAAATGGTATGAGACCACCTGCTCTCCTTTAACTGGTATGTAGATCACTATCTTGTTTCTACTTCATTTGGCTATCTTAATTGTTTAACTTCTGAAAGCCTATCACTACAACCTATTTAATGATAGGCAGTACTGAAGAGCACAGGTGATAACATACCCACTAGGTCCATCTGGAATGGCATTTGCTTTGCGACACAAGTCAAGAACGTCCATTCCAGGTTCAAGCATCAATTCAGCTGAAGGAGCTTGTTTAAAAAGTTCCTGTAACTCCTGGTCAGACATAGCTTCCAATGCCTCCACGCTGCTGTGATAAAGGGCCTTAGTGCACCTGCGAGAATAAAGATAATTCAAAATACAGTGCTATTCTCCTCTTCACACAAAGTGCTACTCAAGAAATCAGATTTCTCTCTCCAACTTCTGAGGGTCCACACTGTAGACCTGTACTTAAGTACTTAAAGTACACCCCAATTTTTCTTTTAATCATGACTCACTGCTCTCTAATTTTTTTTATGTTGTTAATGTATTTTTAAGTCTCCAGAATTACTACATTTTTCTCTCTTTAACAGCTGAGCAACAACTAACTACATGAAAACAGTTCCTGGAAAGCTATGGATAATTACCATTGAATAAATCTTACAGAAAACTGCTCAACAAATCAAACTTCACCTCTTAGCAGATTCAAGCCCCTCTCTGCCATGAACAAGCTTGGTTACTTCTGCAGCAAGTCGTTTCTGAGGGCCCCATTTTTCAGGTTCTTTAGCATGCATTTCCATGATGTGGTCAATCTCTTCAAGAGGAAGGAAGGTAAAAAGTTTCAGGTACCTACAAGCAGGGGAAAAAAATATTTTGTCTGTGTAGCCATCCTTGCAGATTTCCTGCCTTTATCATTCAAACTTCCTTAACTACATTAAAACCACTTAAACATAAGGAAAAACTTCTTTCCTGTGAGAGTGAGGGAGCTTTGGCACACACTGCCCAGAGAAGTTGTGCAGTCTCCTTCTCTGGAGGCTTTCAAAACTTACTGGACACAATGGATCCTGTGTGACCTGATGAAAGTGAACCTGCTTTAGCAGGGGGTTGGTCTAGATGATCTCTAGCAGTCCCTTATAACTCCTACCATTCTGTGATTCCAGGGCAATTTAAGAAACACCTATTACAGATATTGTGTCCTTTCAAACAGCTCTTTGTTTTTGACCACATGCTTCAGCTTACGAGGATGATATAAGATAGTGTCAGATGCTTTTATGAAGCTGGTATTGGAATCAGCAACTTGGTTTTCTCTTGAAACATTTACATGGGTTTATTGCAATTCTGTGTCTAACAAGGTTTTATACTATATGCTTACTAATTACAATTCCCTAATGCAAAATACTGCTGCCAGTCTGTAGTGTTGATGAGACCGAGGTATGCTAAGTACTGAGAGGCATCTCAGCAGGAAGAATATTTACGATAATCAGAACTTAAAGATGTGCATCTGTGTACAAAAACATTTCCACATTCCAAGAAAGATGAACAGTTAACTTCCACGAAACCCTTAAACATTAAGTAGAGTCAGAACAATGCAAATTGTTCCTATCTGCAATTTTCAGAAAGACTAGCTAAAATTTGCACGTGAGGTAAAGGCCATCAAACAGCCTTAAGGTTTCACCATGTTAGTACTATTAGTCATTTACACACCAAGCACTCCTCCCATCATCTAAACATTTTTAGTTGACACTTAATTGTGAGAGTTATCAGTACATGGACAGAAAAAGAATGTTTGTCCAGATGTGGGCAAAATCACATGAGACTTTTTTATCATAGCTACCATACTAAACTATAGCCTATGGTACTGACTACTACTAGCTTCGAAGAGGTACAAGGAACTAGTAATTTCACCAGGTGTGTGAATTTTGTTTATTCTGGTTTTCTCCTCTGTCTTAGTTTTTACTTTCAGCAATGACTTAAAACTGATGCATGAAACCCTCTATCTTCTCAACTCCTTAGTGTACTACCTTGTATACTGCCTCCTATTCAGTTTAAAATGGTATCATTTTCTCCCCTTTTAAATGATACTGCAACCACAGTGTAACTGTCTTGTAGGCATGTGTTTATCTAGACCAGTGGTCTCCACAGTAGGAGACCACAGAAGACGTGCAAGATGATCTACTAGTGTGCAAAAAGAATATATTAGAACTTCAGTAGTACATGTATACAATCTATAAATAAGTAAACAAACTCCCACATATTAAGGTTGAATGCCCAATATTTTTTTACTGATAGGAGTGCATGATCAAAAAAGCTTGGAGATCAGTGATGTAGAGAGTTGATGCAATCATAAATAGGATTTTCTTGGCTTTTTCTTAACAAGGCACCGCTTTAATTTTCTCAGGGATACACAGTTTCTAATGTGAGGCAGTTCTAGAAGCTGAACTTTGTGTTTGTTTACAACCAGTTAAGTAGCTTCTTACAATTACAAGATTGCATTTTGGGATTCCTCATATTAAGCAAAGACTTGTAGTAATATGTATCAAACCGCAGTTGCTTATTAATCATCAGGCAAGATTTCATTTAATACTGCAATGTTACAGTACTGGAACTAACATACCTCAGAAGATAACATCATCCCACTGGCAGAACAAAACTTGTTACGCTTTACTTGCTTGTCCATCAATGTTCTAGTTTTATGATGCATATACTGACACATGGAGACAGGTTCCACTATCGTGTATGCTTAGGATCCACTCATGCCTGTTTATTATTGTTATTCTTCATCAATGTTTAATGAACGTACAGTTATAATGACCACATACTTCTACACAGAGCTCACATTGCACCTATCCCAATGAAGCCGTTTAAGGGAACAGTTAGGATCAGGTTATGTAAACAGTGAGAAAAAGCAAGATGAAGAAAGACTACTTACTTTTCAACGATGTTATCTTGTTGTCTGACAAAAAACTGATATAGCTCAAACGGAGAAGTCTTATCTCTGTTTAGCCAAACTGCATTGCCAGCAGTCTTCCCCAATTTATCTCCGGTAGTACTGGTAATAAGAGGTACAGTAATTCCAAACACATCTGTTCCTGTCATCCTGAGAAAGGTTAAAAAAAAATAATCAAACAAAAAACAACCAAAGGAAAAAAAAAACCCACACCTTGGTAAACCTGACTAAAATATAAACATTCTGTAAGTCTATCCTTGATATAAATCAGTTAAATAAGATGGGGGGCTGTGGGGCAAAAGAAGACCAAACATAAGAGTGCTTTAGGAAAAACACCTTGAACTTAAAAATTTAAGTTCATGTGTCAAACCGCTTCACATACTTTAAGCAGATTGACAAGCAACAGCACTAGCAAATTTCTGTGTCCTGAATATTTTGTCTTATGCTCTGAGCAGTAATTGAAGCTGCTTGTATGGCTGGAGCACCTGTAAGGCTTATGTGTTAACTGTCTTGTACCAGTTGAGCATGTACTGAAGTAGATGCATTGACACATACTCAACTGTTTTGCTTGTGTTCTGTGAATTCTTTAAGACTCACAGCAAGGTTGGTGGAAAAGCAAAAGCTTATCAACAGGTTTCATTTGATTAGCAAAGGAAGAAATGCAGCCCTATTTACCAATATACCACAACTGCTTCTACTTGGGTGTGCTCACAGCAGAATGCCAGCAGAAGTCTCAATTTTCATTTCAAATTCATGTTTTACAATACCTAATTTTTGGTTTTGGATTCACCAGTACACCAATTATGGTCTCAAGTTGTGCCAGGGGAGGTTCAGATTGGAAATTTGGGCTCTTAAGCATTGGAACGGGCTGCTCAGAGGGAGCAACCATCCCTGCAGATATTTAGCAGATGTGTAACTGAAGGACATGGTTTAGTGGTGGGCTTGGCAGAGTGAGAAGTTCGTGGCTGGACTCGATGACCTCAAAGGTCTTTTCTAACAAAAACAATTCTATGATTCTATGAACAGAAGCATCCGTCCTCTTTTTTGTGAAAAAATCACTAACATTTCACAGGAAATGGCTGAAACCATGGCCAAAATGCATGTATGTGGCAGGCTTAAGATCAGGGCAATTAACTCTGACAAAACTCTATCAAGATTCTCTAACTTCTGCAATCCACTGTTTTGCCTAACGCCAACACTCTGAGGGGTGACTTCTGCTGCTGGTGCTTTCGGAACTAACTGTCAACACCGAGCGGATGCGTGTGCGGCCACCCACACCGGCGTACTTGGTAACGAGCTCGTAGCCGGACATAATGTTGCCCATCTGATCGGCACCCCCCAGCTGGATGCGACAGCCGTGACGCCGGTGGAGATGCAGGAAATCGTAGGCCTGCAGCGCGGGGTAAAGGAACTCGGCCAGGCTCATGCCGTCGGGGCTGCGCAGCCGCGCCTGGCAGCTCTGCCGGCTGAGCAGTGTGCCCATGCGGAGCCGGCCGGCCGCCCCGCCGAGGAAGCTGAGCAGCGGCTGCCGGCCCAGCCAGCGGGCGTTGTCCAGCAGCGCGGCCCGGCCCAGCCGCTCGTTGCCCGCCGCCCAGAAGAGCTCACGGTGGTTGTCGAACAGCCGCTCCAGGCCCGCGCGCAGGCCCCGCGCGTGCTCCCGCACCCGCGCCACCGGCAGCGGCTCCCGCGCGCGCTCGCGGCCGCTCGGGTCGCCCAGGAGCGCCGTGGCCCCGCCGATCACGGCGATAACGTCGTGGCCACCGCGCTGGAAGTGGAGGAGAGCCATGACGGCCAGCAGGTGCCCCACGTGCAGCGAGTCGGCCGTGGGGTCGAAACCGCAGTAGACGGTGACGGGCGGGCGGCCCGGCTCCAGCAGCGTCGGCAGCAGTTCTTCCGCGCTCTGCGCCGGGAACACCTCCTGGAAGAGCCCGCGCTCGCACTGCGCCGCCAGCAGCCCCCTGGCGCCGCGGGCCTGCCGCGCCTGCTCGTGGGCTCGCCGCCGGAGCGGGAGGAGCGGCGGCGGCGGCAGGGCCCGGCGCGGGGCGCCCCACAGTTCCCTCGCCCGGCCGCACCGCCGCCACAGCACGGGCGCCGCCATCTTGCGCGGGCGGGGCACGCTGGGAGCGGGGCGGAGCGGCCGCCTCGTGCTCCGCAACGGTACCCGCCCGCCATCAGGCGCCGAGTGCGCCGCCGCTCGGCCGGGAGGAGCCGCGAAGGCTGTGCCGGGCGCGGCAGCGGCTGCGGGGTGGCCTTTGGGTTGTCAAAGGAGGGGATATGTCAGCTCTTCCTTTCCAGCCTCTTACCCCAAAGTGCCGGCACCACGTGGTCAAAATAAGTAAAGCTGCAGCTTTAGAACCTAAGTGTGGTGATTTAGCCTGATGTCCACCCAGTCATAAAATCACTTCCCCTCCTAATCTAGACAGGAGAGAGAGAAATATAACATATGGCTTGTGAGTTGAGATAAGGATGGAGAGAGAGATCACTTGGCACTTTGTGTCATGGGCAAAACAGACTCAGGGAGAAAAAGGTTTGATTTATTAAAGAAACAACAAGAGCAGGGAGAATAGAAATAAAACCTTCTTAAAAGCACCTCCCCCCACCCCTCCTCTTCCCAGGACTCCCTTTCCTTCCCCCCGCAGCGGCACATGGGATGGGGGATAGGGATTGTGGTCAATTCATTACAGATAGATTTTGCCACTGCTGCTTCTCAGAGGGAAGCCTCATCACACATCCCACTGCTACACTGTGGGGTCCCTCCCATGGGAGACAGTCCCTCATGAACTTCTCCAGCATGGGTTCTTCCCATGGGCTGCAGCTCCTCATGAACTGCTCCAGCATGGGGCCTCCCACAGGGGCAGCTCCTCACAATGTGCCCCAGCGTGGGTCATCCACCAGGAGAACAGTCCTTTAGGGACAGACTGCTCCAGCCTGGGTCCGTCAGGGATCACATGTCCTGACAGCAAACCTGCTTCGGTGTGGGCACCTCCTCCATGAACTCCCAGGTCCTGCCAGGAACTTGCTCCAGGATGAACTTACGGAGTCATGGCCTCCTTCAGGCATCCACCCACTCTGGCGTGGGGTACTCCATGGGCTACAAGTGAGTCTCTGCTTGCCGGTGGTCCTCCATGGACTGCAGAAGGACAACCTGCTTCACCATGGTCCTCACCGCATATCACAGGGGAGCCTTTTCAGTGCCTAAGACCCTCCTTCCCCTTCTCCTCCACTGACCTTGGTGTCTGTGGAGATGTCTTCACATTCTCTCTCCCTGTTGCTGCTGCAGTTTTGCAACTGCGCAACAACTTCTTCTCCTTCTCAAATATGTTATTCACAGAGGCATTACCTTCATCACTAATTGGCCAGGCCTGGGTCAGCTGCAGGGTCCACCTTAAAATTGACTGGCCCTAACTCTATCAGCTACAGGGGAAGCTTCTGGCAACTCTTTTTGTTTAAAGAAGCCACCCCTGTAGCCCTTCCCGCTACCAAAAAACCTGGCCCAGGCAAAATCACTACACAGAAAGCCCCTCAGAATTGATAAACTTTATCAGCCTGAGACTGTTTAAAGCACTGTCTTGGTCTGATTTAACAGGAAAATGAATTCCTTGTGTTTTAGATGTGTTCTGCTGGCCTCTGAAGCTTCCTCATTCTTCCCAGGTGTATTGATGGTTGAAGTAAATCACTTCTGTTGACATGGCAGCACAGAGAGTGCTTGTGCTTCAGCCACCATCTGCTTCAAGGAACTGCCAGTACAAGAAAAACAACCCTCTTGTGTCATCGTATTTTTTTTTTTCTGGCGGAACTGTCTGCCCTTCCTTTTGACCAACTTCCTCCATCAGTGTAACTAAACAGTGAATTGAAACGACTAAACATTTGATTTAGCAGAGACTAGTCAAGGATATTGGAAAAAACTTTGGAAATCCCACTTGCTTGGTACGCTTTGATGCTTCCCTAAGGCACTGTAGCAATAGGAAGACAATAGTGGGGGGAGGGGAAAGAAAAAAGGTCTGAACAGCATGATTGTGTATGGAAAATAATATGAAGTTGTTTAGAGAATGAACACTGGTTTTATAACTAGCCTTTCTAATCCTGGACAGTACTGCTTTGTATATTGATTATACATATACTGCTTTTGTATATTCATAGTTAGGTATTATCAGGCCGTGTTGCAGAGGAAAATATACACCAAGTTGTGTGTTGTGGTTGATACACTGGAGGAAAGGAATGCCATCCAGGGAGGCCTGAACAGGCTTGAGAGGTGGGCCCATGTGAATCTCATCAAGTTCAACAAGGCCAAACACAAGGTCCTGCACAAGGGTCTGGGCAATTCCAAGCACAAGTTCAGACTGGGCAATGAGAGTGGATTGAGGGCAGCCCTGCAGAGGAGGACTTGAGAATGTTGTTGGCTGAAAAAACTGAATGTAAGAGCAATGTGCACTCATAGCCCAGAAAGCCAACTGTATCCTAGGCTGCATCAAACAGAGAGTGGCCAGCAGGTCAAGGCAAGTGATTCTCTTCTTCTATTCTGCTCTGGATGAGACTCCACCTGCAATGCTGCGTCCAGCTCTGGAGCCACCAACACATGTAAAGATATGGACCTGTTGGAGTGGTGCCAGAGGAAGGCCACAAAAATGATCAGAGAGCTGGAGCACCTCTCCTATGAAGACAGACTGAGAGAGTTGGTGTTGTTCAGCTCAGAGAAGAGGCTCTGGGGATACCTTACAGCAGCCTTCCAGTACCTAAAGGAGGCCTACAAGAAAGATGGGAAGGAGCTTTTTACAAAGGCCTGTAGTTATATGACAGGGGATAATGGCTCCAAACCGAAACACTATAGATTTAGATTAGATATAGGGAAGAAGCTCTTCCCTGTGAGAGTGGTGAGGCATGGGAACAGGTTGTCCAGAGAGGCTATGTCTACCTGAACTCTGGAATTGTTCCAGGCTGGGTTGGATGGGGCCTTGAGCAACCTGGTCTAGTGGAAGGTGTCCCTGCCCATGGCAGGGACTAGGTGATCTTCAAAGTCCAACCCAAACTGTCCTATGATTCTGTGATTCTATATACATCACAAAGTAGAAGGTATTTAGATTGTCCAGTTAATCATGACTTCACACAGTCCAGAGAAGATGTTTTGTTAGGGATTTGAGCTAGATAATGATATCAATAAAAATCTCTTTTAATTCATCACTTCAAGTGGAGATGAGAGCATTTATGTGTGTGCACTGGTCACAGGTCAACCTCTACTTGTCCTGGTCAGCTTCTCTAGTTCGTCAAACTGATCTCCACATGGCATACAAATATTTACAGTGTATGTCCAAGGTAGTCTCAAAAGTGAAACAGAATGTACGTGACAATGACTCACAGGAGAGAAGGAAGCTATAAAAGCATTAGTTTTGCCACTTGAAAGCTACTGTCACTGAAGACTTTTCATTAACAGACCTGTGGGTAAGTGAAGTGGGAAATTTTTCTGTCATATCACATTGGGGATGAACAAGATGGAAGAAGATCATGTTTTGTTGGATAATATTGAAAGAAGGTAAAAAAATCCCAAACCATTAAACATCAGTGAGCTAATCCTAAAATACTGAGGTATCTGTCAGTGGCAAATACGTGATGCTTGTGCCAATGGTGTTTTATAAGAAAGATGCTATGCCATATATGAGTGTTGGACTTGTAATTGCATACTAAATGGGAATGGTAAAAAATTGGTTTTGTTTTTCTGATGACTTAATGTGCTGGCAAAAAGAAAGAGGATCAGCAGTACAAAGTACCAGATTTTCCTTTACATTTTGTTGCATCCATGTGGGGTGAAGGGAGGGGTTGGTTTGGGTTTTTTTTTTAAATGAATAAACAAATGTTACATTTTCATATATACACACATACATAAATTTTCTTCACTACAGTGCTTTGCTTCAAAAATAAGTTGAAAGGAAGACTGGGTTTTTTCCTCTTAGCCGAGAGGACCTTCTTCAGCTGAGGACATGGAGGATGGTTTGTATTTCTCAGCTGTGGTTAATTACCTTAATACAGTCAACTGAAACAGGCACACCTCTTCAGCTTCAGGAATTAATACTAAAACAAGACTTCAGACTTGTTTGGCTGTGTCTTTGTGGATAGAATGAGCAGCAGGAGTTTACTCTAGAGCTTTTCTTTGAGTATTAGTTTCTTTGAGTATTAGTTTATTAGCCTTTTTATTTCCATGATGGTATTGCTTTATGTCTGTTAATCAACTCAGTATTACTTAGCAATAAGCAGAGCACTCCTTAGGCAATGCCAACACAAACTTCTCTCTGTCTCACTTGTATTTTTTGGAACTGAATCTGTATGTGAAGTATATTAAACAGTTATAGATTACTACATTTTCCTTTACCCAAATGCTCTGCCTTCATTTCCCATATCACCACAAGTGCAGAAAACATCAGTGTCTTTTTGGTAGCGTCAACCTATTTGAATTTGTGTGCTAAGAATGACCTCTTCATTTGGATCTGTTCAGAAAGTCATCCATGTATACGCTTGGAGAAGAAAGATGCACATATGTTTCTAGCTCGTCTTTTGGAGGACTCCCCAGAGTGTGATGCCACATCTGAGGAGGTATGTGAAAAGTTATCATTGCTAGGCTGTATTTTTGCTGAGAGTTATCCTTTAACATAGCCACCAAACAAAATGTTTATAAACCTCTATGTGGGGAAGTGAACTTGATGAGTTAGGTGGTCTGTCTGAATCGTATTTTAAAAATTACTGATAATCCCTGCTGTTCATTTTTTCACTGACATCTGATAAAGTTGTGTAAAGGTACTGTATTCCTAAAAATTAATAGCATTTAAAAAGAAAATAATCCATCACTATGTCATATCACTGAGGCATACACATGCCCTAATGGTTAATGAACCCCCTAATGGAACAGGAGGAGATTGCCCTGCAGAAGCAGCACTATCTTGTCTTTGCTTTCCCTGCTTGAAGGATGGGAGTAAAACTATCTTCAGTTGTTTAAATGTAGGGGTATTGTGACGATGGTGATGATAATTTTCAGTATTGTTACTGGAGCACAGCAGTGAATGGCTATGTATTATTTAGGAAAGACAGTCAAAGGAGGTGAGGGGGTGGAGTCACTCTCTGTGTGAGAGCTCTGCCGGGGCAGGGATGAGGGGTGAGTTGAGTGCTTATGTGTGAGAATTAAGGGGAAGAGTAATGTGGGTGATACTATTGTAGGAGTTTACTATAGGCCACCTGATCAGGAAGAGGAAGTTAATGAGGCCTTCTATAAACAGTTGAGAGCTGCCTCACCATCACAATCTCAGGTCCTCATGGGGGTCTGGTTGGGGATATGAAGGTTGGAGGCAGCCTTGGCTGCAGTGACCATGAGATGGTGGAGTTCAAGATCCTCTGTGGATGAAGCAGAGCACCAAGCCAGGTTGCTATACTGGATTTCAGGTGAGCTGACTTTGGCTTTTTCAAAGACCTGCTTGGAAGAATCAAACTTGACCAGGATTCTAGATGGTAGGAGTGACCAAGAAAGATGATTGATCTTCAAGTGCCAGTTTCTCTAAGCCCAAGATTGGTGTGTCCCCACAAGCAGAAAATCAGGAAAAGGAGGCAAGAGGCCTATGTGGACGAAAAAATAACTACTGTAACTACTCAAGGAGAAGAATGAAATCTGTGTCAAGTGGAAAAAGAGCCTGAGTGCTTGAGAAGAGTATAGAAATGTTACCAGAGCATGTAGGGATGAAACTAGGAAGGCCAAACCACTTTTGGAATTAAACCTGGCAAAGGAAGTAAAGGAAAACAAGGAGGGCTTTTTCAAGTACATCAGTAGCAAAAGGAAGATTAAAGGGAATGTGAGCCCACTGATGAACAAGGAGAATGTCTGTGACAGAGGATGCAGTGATGGCAGAGCTACTGAATGCTGCCTTTGCCTCAATCTTCACTTCCCAGGCAAGCCCTTGGGAAGCCCAGTCCCTGGAGAATAGAAGAATAGTCTGGAAAACGGAAGACTTTGCCTTGGTAGATGAGGATGGGGTTAGAGACCTGTTAGGCAAGCTGGACACCCATAAATCTATGGGACCCGATGGAGTGCATCCACAAGTGCTGAGGGAGCTGGCTGATATTAATGCTAAGGCAAGAAGGAGGACCCAGGAAATACAGGCCAGTCAGCCTCGCCTCCATCCCTGGGAGGGTGATGGAACAGCTCATCCTAGATGCCATCTCTAAGCACATGAAGGAAAAGGTGGTTATCAGGGGGACTCGACACGGATTCACCAAGGGGTAAATCCTGCTTGTCCAATGTCATAGCCTTCTATAAGGGTAAAACTGGCTGGCTAGATGAAGGGACAGCAGTGGACATCATCTACCTTGACTTCAGCAAGGCTTTTGACACCATCTCCCATTACATCCTCATAGGAAAGCTCAGGCATTGTGGCTTTGATGAGTGGATGTTGGGGTGGATTGAGAACTGGCTGAATGACAGAGCCCAGAGGGTGGTAATTAATAGCACAGAATCGAGTTGAAGACCTGTGGCCAGTGGAGTTCCACAGGGGAACTGGAATGAGGGGACCTGGATGAGGGGACAGAGTGTACCCTCAGCAAGTTAGCTGATGACACTAAACTGGGAGGACTGTCTGATTCACCAGAAGGCTGTGCTGCCTTTCAGCAGGATCTTGACCGGCTTGAGAGTTGGACAGAGAGGAACACAGGTTGCAGCATGACCAGCATGTAGCTCTGCCTTTTGTGTGCCAGACTTCTTCGGTGTTGTGAGTCTTCCTTACATGCATTCGAACTAATTCATGTAAGGATCAGATCAGGAAAACAGAAACCTTTCTCTGCACTATGTGTGACTGCAGTAGTGGGTAACTCATTACACAGAGCTCCTTAGTCCTTTCCTCCCAGGATGAGAGTGTCAGCCTTCACAGTTTGGGCTTGGACAGTGCCAGATTGGTCCCAGACACTCTAAGGGACATTGTGCTTTTCTGAAAGAAAGAACGGAAACTCCCATTTTATCATCCATTCACGTTCTCATTTCCACAGTTAAAATGCAACCTAGGTTAATTTTAGTTGTGAATATAAAAATATTAAATATTTTTTCTTCAGCTCTACATGTGGTTTTGCTTGTTTAGAAAGCTTTTCCTACTTATCTGAAAATGGTTTAAAAAAACTATAGATTAAATACCACACAGTTATCAAGTCATCAGAGCACAGTAATGGTGACCGTTACACTTTTGAAAACTTTAAGAACTACTTCTTAAATATTGCTGAATTTATAAACTATTGATACGATACAAAACCTAATAATAACAGACAGCTTTAGATGTGAAAAAATGGAGTCATAAAATGTGCTGAAGTAACCTAATCCATTTTTCTTGCAGTGAATCAGAATTAAGTCTAATTACACCACCCTTACCAGATACTTTTCTACAAACTGTTTTTATAGGAGCAATATATCAACCTTCATAAGTCAAGCTTCAGTCTTTCTCCTAGATTTTTGTCAAGTTTTAAACCTCTTAAGGTTCTTTCCCTAGATTCTCAAGTGTGCTTGCATTTTTCTTAGAGTAGGCTGAAAACCTGCTATGACACTCCTTCAGATCAGGCAACTAGAGCTCTAAAATTCCTATAAATGTCTACCATACATGGTGGTCAATAGTGATGTTATATTGTTGGTTTCTTGAATTGTAGTTCACAATAGTCCTGCTGACTCCAGCCATGTTATAGTTTACTTCTTGCACCATTGAAGCAATGGTATGCATTACAATACCTGACATTACATGAACATACAGAAGATTTAAAGAACCTGGACACTTATTATTAACTTTAATACTGTTGTCTTCCTTTTTTTTTTTTTTTTTTCCCCTCCTACCACTGCTAATCTAGTGTTTATAAAGAACTCACCTATATATATGTGTGTGTGTTTTTGTGTATTCTTGGAGAAATTTGGCAAAAAGAAAAAAAAATTCTGTGAGTGTTTTAGAAATTTATAGTTTGCTCTTTCTCTGTGACTCCAGTTTTGGTTTCCTATGTCTCTTTATTGGAGCAGCACTGGATTTCTTGAGAACTAATGCACAGAAGAAAAGTGAATTCATGCTAACTTTACATTAACTTTTCATAAAGAACAGTTGTGATCTAAAGACTGTGGGACTAAAGAGCACTTTCATGTAACAGAATGTGGCAAAACCTATAGTGTATCTTTGAATCTGTATAAAGCATGCATACAAATAAAATCAAATCTGCTTTGCCAAATAAGCTTCCATTTTTCTCTCTTCAGTTCAATAAGACTGGGATTGTAGTTTGTGAGTCGGGCAAAGTACAGAAAGTGGTAGCTATGAGTTTCTCCAAATCTGGGTTGCATGCTGTGCAACACATCATTCGATGTCTTCCCTCTTGTTTGCGTGACAACATGGTGTATTTGTCCAGAAAACCATGCACAAGTTGTGCCTCATTCCTCATTCAAGGTAAATACAATTTTAATCCATCTTTGGGATAAATAATACATCTTTAATCATTTCACCTTAGCTGCAGTTCTACCTGACTGCTGAACTTGATGTCTAGGAAAGTGTTGTACAAGGCACAGTCAAATAAATCCCTCCTTAATCAAGTAGTCCTTTTCTATGCAGAGGGTCTGTTAGAAATAAGTGAGACTGCTTGCTTGACAAAGTGTTGGCAAACTGTGGGAGGTCATTTATGAAAGCAAAGTACTAGTTAATTTTAGTAGTTCTGTATTAATTTCAGATCCTGTTGCAGTGGGAGTGGTTTAAGCCTATGATTAACTATAGGGGCTTTGAACTTTACTGTATACCTGGAATTGCAGTGCAACAGAAAATGGGCCCACCATTTAAAACAAAACCACGTGTGAATTTAATATCTCACTCAATGTATGACACTTTAAGTGACTTTCAGTGTTTGTGTCTAGGCTCTGTTTCTTCAGTCTATTACTGGCTGAGGAATCCTGAAAAAAAGGAAGATGATGAAGATATTCAGCAAGCTGACTCTATGTTTCTTAGAAGTCATATAAGTAGCAATTTGCTCTTACCCGTGACAACATTTGAAACTCTGGAAATGGTTGCAAAAAAAATAGGATGCAAAGAACAGCTGAACAGCAATTTAAAGATGCCTGATAATGGAATGGAAGACGTTGGAAAATATTGTTCACTGTTTAACAAACATAACTGCACAGATACATGCGCCAAACGGATTGAAAATGCCGTTCGTTGTTACCAGTTTTTACTGGAATGTTCCCAACTTGAGAGAAAAGGACCAGAGGAAGATGTTCATCGACATGCATTGCAGATTTGTTATATTTTAGCAGCAAGATCTGGTAAGTTATGATGAGAATATATAAAGAATGGTAATCACACATAAAGAATGGATTACTGCATAATTTTTTATTGTTGCTATTGATTCATTCATCTGGTATGAAGAACAAATATTTCACAACATATGTGGGTATCAGAGAAACTGGTGTGCTTCCCTTACATAACTGCTAAAATATTTCTTCACTAAGGTAGTCCTTACACTACTGTTTAATGCTATTGTTTATAAAAATTGCTGTAATACCAAGCTTAAGACTAACCTAAGAGATAGAAATATATATTATATAGAAATGTATAAAATAATCTGTTTTGGAGGAGGGGGACAAAAATTAGAAATTGAAACATTCTTAGTATACTGTTAAATTACCTAGGTCAACTTCTGGCAAATCTCAAAGATTTGAAGATTTTGGTGTAACTGTTACCAGGATTTTGTATCAAGTTAGTACTCTGCAAATAGTAATTAAAGAGTAAGTGTACCTTGAGTCAGATTTTAAGGTGTTATCTTAAATCTAACATTTGTTGTACTTGATAGTAGCCTCATTGTGTTACTGTGTGTGGGTATCTGTCTTGAATAGGATAATGTATGTATACATGGAGGGATTCTTTCAACATGTAAGCAGTCACAGGTGCCTTCTGTTACTATATCATTAAAGCACTACATGTTAATCTGCAAAATACTTTTTTAAGTATGAAAAAAGTATGATTTTAAGTGAGGTGAAAATCTTTCTCTCTTCTAAAAGATGATACCAGCCGAGGTGTGGGGTGTACGCTCTACAGTCAGGACGGATATTTTGTAAGTAGACTGAATTCTCTAACAATTGTTAAATGTCTATTCACTGCTCCAAAGTGTGTGGTTTATCTGACCCAACATAGACATCTGCAATGTAGATACCTGCTTCTGAGCTATTGGGCCTGGCTTCCCTTTATAGTCAGTAGAGATCTAGTGTCATTCATCCCAGTTGAGAACCTGGAATACGTCAGGTCAACCTAGTTTTCTTCCTTGAATTTGAAGGGATTCTAGAGTGACTGGTCCGGGTGTAGACATGTAAAAATGTTAAGGGAGGTAAATGTCTCTCATGAACACATTATCCCATAATAAATATTTTAATAATAATCACTGAATCATAGAATCTCAAAGACTGGAAGAGACCTCGAACGATCATCTAGTCCAACCCCCCTGCCAGAGCAGAACCACCTAGACTAGGTCACACAGGAACTCCTCCATGTGGGTTTTGAATGTCTCCAGAGAAGGAGACTCCACAACCCATCTGGGCAGCTTGTTCCAGTGCCCCATCACCCTCACAGTGAAGAAAGCTTTCCTTGTGTTTCTTTGGAACCTCTTATGTTCCAGCTTGTACCTATTGCCCCTTGTCCTATCATTGGACATCATTGAGAAGAGCCCGGTGCCATCTGCCTGACACCCACCCTTTACATATTTGTACACATTAATGAGGGCACCCCTCAGTCTCCTGCAGGCTAAAGAGTATTTTGTAATTTAACTTTAATTCCTGAGGCCCACTAAAAAGGAGGATTCCAAGTTTCTTGCAAAGGTAGAAAGACAAAAGATGTCATGATGGAAAATACTGACCTGACTGGATGTAAAAGCAAAATTAGCTTTTGACTGTGTTAAAAGAGATAATATGATGGGGTGGTAAGATGTTTGTATCAGTGTTAAAGCTGATTAAAAAGTAATATCTATAAAAACCTAGAAGTTATATGTGCCTAGAAATGTAGACACAGCATATGTTTAGAATTTGAAGATGTATTAGTAGATGATTGAAATGTTGTTGATGTTTGAGAGTTTGTTAGATTTTGATTATTTTGTTTCATTTGAGTTTGGTTTTTTTTGGCAGTTTGGGGCAGGTTATAATGGATACCCCATTGGTATATTATACGCAAACTTGCCCATTGCGGGGAGAGCAAGACAATGGAATGGACCTGTAAAACGTGAAGCTGTTCTCCATGCTGAAGCAAATGCTCTCATATACAGGTTGCTGTTACAAATCTAGCAATGGAGTGACTTTGCAGGCATTCTGTATGAGAACAAATGTGAACAATGTGTAGTGTGATTAAGTCGGTGACTAACCATGGGTTTTCTCTTTGACCTTTCCTTCTGTTCTTCACCCATTAATTTCAAAGACCTAACATTTTACAGCTCTGAGCTTATAATCAACATTTTAGTGTGCGTGTTTCCTCTCTTCTAGAAGAATGTGGTATTGCCTTGTATTCCTACATTGCCCAGTCTTCTTGTGATAAATTTTTGAGAGAGTCTGCAGTGTTCTCTGCCTGGGAACCTTTTTTTTTGGTGGTCCTTAAGCTAGAAAAAGGAGTGTCCAGTTAGATCCTATAAGACTCTATCTGTCAGTAGTTGGAGGGTTGTTAGTCTCTAAAACCATATGGTTCACAGCAGTAGCACTTTTATATACACAGAGTAGAGAAAGCCATAGAGATCAGATATTTGAAAGCCAAATCAAGGTGAAATCTTGGAGGAGGAGATAGAGAATGAAGAAGATAGCAATGAAAAGCATTTTCAAAGCAAACACTAACTTTAAAATAAAGAAATGTAAACATTATGTTTAATTTTAGCTTTCCAGAAAATTAATTGTTCAAACATATGTATTTTTCAGATCAAAGACTGAAATAAAAGACAGTGATGTTCTTTACTGCACCAAACTTCCCTGCTGTGACTGTCAGAACCTTTTGAAGCATGCAAAAATCAAGACAATTCATTATGTAAAAGAATCGACTAAAGAAATGGAAGAAGTATGCTTATGTAATATTATTTATTTATTGTCAGAATGTAATGTTTGGGGGCAGGGGACTTATTTTTTCTTTTAAATAATTTACTTACAAACACATCAGTTCTTCTGTACAGGAGAGGAACTATAGCAGATCATCACCTATGAGATGCTTCATTGTTTGTAATCATATACAACTGAAACTTTATGACTTGCTTTCAGTCTTGGAAACTTTTCAACCGAGATACTTCTAAAGTCATTCTCATATTTGAAATGTCTGATGAGTTTGGCTTTGCTGTTTACAGGTCTGTTCTAGACAAGGTGTTTTCAGATTCATCACAAGTTGTTGCCTCCCTATAGTGGAAATAACAAGTATTTTTTGAGTTTGCAAAGTAGTAGTATTCGTTTCAGGGAAGTCACACAATTACTTATCAGGATTTACTCAGATGTCAAATAATTTGTGTATGACTTTGGAAAAATCTTTGAGTGGAAAAGGTCTCAGTCTTGGTTCAGGCCCAAGTATCCAGTTAGTTCCCATATTCCAGATTAAACTCTACTTCTATAAAGACAACCATAGCCACAGTATTCAGTCTTTGCCTTCTGGACTGACAACTACTTCAGCTGCCAGAAGGTAGTGATCCACAGCATGAAGTCCAGTTAGAGTCCAGTCCTTAGTGATGTACCTCTAGGATTCATAATGGGACCAAAATGGTTTAATATTATCATTAATGACCTGGATGATGGTAAGTCAGAGTGCCCTCTCAGGAGGTATCTAGATGATCCAAAATTGAGGAGTAATTTGTGCACCAGACTCTTGGTTCAGAGGGACCTCGATGGGCTGGAGACACAGCCAAACAAGAATCTCATGAAATTCAACAAAACAAGATGCAAAAGCTGTACACCTGGTGAGGAATAACCCTGTACCCTAGTACAGGCTGGGGCTGACCAAGTGGAAAGCAGATTTGCAGAAAAGAATTAACCTCCGTGGGCCCTGGAGGTTAAATCAGCCAGGGTGCAGCAAACGCACCCTTCATGCAAAGGGCAACAGCTTCCTGGGCTGTGTTTGGCAAGACATTGTCTGCAGGTTGAGAAGGGTGATCCTTCCCTCTGCTCAGGGCTGGTGCAGCTGTGTCCAGTTCTGGCCTCCCCAGTATGAAAAAGATATGAACATATGAGAGTGAGGCTTGCTACAGGATGATTAAGTGATGGGAGCATTTGTCCTATGAAAAGAGGCTGTGAGAGCTGAGACTGATTAGCTTGAAGAAAAGAAAGCTCAGATGGAATCTTATTCATGTGTATAAATACTTGATAGAAGAAATTAAAGAAGGCAGAGCCAGACCTTTTTCAGTGATGCACAGTGATGGGACAAGAGTTACTGGGCACAGTCTGAAATACAGGAAATTCCACTAAAAGGTGAAAAAAAAAAAAATTGTGAGAATGATAAGCACTGGAGCAGGTTTTCCAGAGAGACCATGGAACCCATATCCTCGGATATATTCAAAACCTGAGGGGACACAGCCCCAAGCGATCTAGTCTAGTTCACCCTGCCTTGAGCAGGCTTGAGGTGGCTCCCAACTTCAGTGATTCTGTGAGTGCCTGGTTTTTTGTTTGCTTTTAAGTTTCCTTTTTTTTTCTTTTTTCCCTTTTAGGATCTTCTGAAAGGTTTAAGGACAAACTTTGTCTATCAGGAGGTAGGCTTGCATATTGAAAATTAGACTCTGGGATTATGTTACTAAAAAGTGTGTTTCAACATTCATTTAGTAGAAGCATAGAATAGTTTGCTTCGGTATATGTCATCCTCCTGGTTTGCCTTGTTTGTTGTTGGGGTTTTTTTTCTGTTGTTTTTAAGAAGCACAGTTTCACTAGGTGAAGAGTTCATTAAAATACATTGAGTGTTCCTGAACCATTTGATGATATGTAAATGTACATTCACCTGAATATACACATCAGAACTTTTCAGTCATTATTCTGAAGTTTACCAGTAGTTTTGGGAGCCAGTCATTCCCAGTTGTAATAATAGTGATTCAACAGGTAGAAGGCATGCCAAAAGTGGAAAAAGATAATGTAGAAAAATATTGTTTCACTTTTCAAGGTCCCTCAGATAAATCCAATGGAGGTAAAGAAGTCAGAATTGGGAAAAGAGGGAACCGGGACACACAACACTACTGATGAACTGGATAAATGCTTAGAGGAGAACAGGCTATGTAATTGACTTTTGTCTTCCTCTATAGAACAAGAGCTTTAGAACTGGAATAGGCAAGAATGACTTCAAGCACCCGTATTTGTTCACGGTAGATTAATTAGTAGCTCTTAGATATTATAGCAGATTTGAGCAGAAAAATTGTGGCATCTACTAAGTAATATTCAGTTATGCTTTACAGAAGCTTATTGGGGTTTTATTTGTTTATTTTCCAGTGGGAACAGTGCAAAACTCAACTTAGGGCAGGTATGGTTAAAATTAATTTCCTCATCCTTTTGTACTGTTCCATTAGGCTTCTTTCGGTATGACTCAATGTTTAAATTTAGAAGTGTGCTATGTTACTAAGTATTTTTCTTTATGGCCTATTTTGCAGTATGTAATAAATACAAAAAATCTGGTTGTAAATTGCATATAATTACTGTAGGTTGAATTGAGTTACCCTTAAATTAGTTCTTCTGGTTCCAGCCTTTCTTTGGAACTATATCTTGTTAATACCTGTACCCTGCAGGTACATTTGTGCCACAAGACTTTTGAATATGCAGAAGACAGAGTTATACAGAAATGTTGCCCTTGGCGTCTGTAGGTGGCTGGATCCCATAATTGGATACAATTGAAAAAACAGAGGAATAACATAGCAAGTTTCTGGGACTGATGATTTTTTTCTCTCTCTCTCTTAGCAGTATTTTCGGTTTTTATTTTCTCCAAATGATTAGTCAACATCCTTCATGATAGTTTTCTTATTTCAAGCCTTTTCTGCGACCTTCTTCTAGCCTTAAATGGATATACCGAAATCTTTGGAGATACTAGGCTTGAGTCTTCTCCCTAGGTCACTGGGTTCATGCTATTCTGACTTATGCTGGATAGGAATGCAGATCACCTGTCACAGAATAAGGTCAATAATACTGAAATTTTCTTAAATAACTTATAATTTTCTTTAGACTAGACAACCAGGTTTTCAAGAAAGCTGCATAACATTTTGAGAGTACAAAAAAAATCTTGTATACTTCTTGCTTGGTTTAAGCAAAACCAAATTTAGAACTGAACTAAAAATTTTGAAGACTTCATGATTTATAAACCATGCTTCCTGAGTGGAAAATAGAGATTCGAAATAAAATCAAGAATTGAAATAAAACTGAAATGAGAAGATAGAAACTCCAAAAAAGTTGCTTACCACGTCTTCATGCAGCGTGATGATAAAATGGACAAATGAGTTGGGGAAAACTGCACAACTGAATAGTACAAAAGGATACATTATTTTAAAATCAAGAAGAATAGTGTATATTGGCAGTAGAATTAAATCCAGCTGATGGTAAGAGTGAGAACCAGGACAAATTTCACATAAGGAGGATAACAGAATGGCAGAAATGAACAATGCGAGACTCAGTATGGAAAAAAAGAGGCAGTCCTGAGTGTAAAAACAAAGTGAGAAAGGACTCAGCATAGGTATTGGCCATTCTGTACATGAGGAAAGCATTATGGATTTGTAGGCTAAAAAGGTGAAATTCAGACTGTAAATAAAAACAAAACAAACCCAAACCCCACCCAACAACAAAAACCCAACTCTCGTGTCATCACCACCACCACTGGGGAGACACTTTTATTTCTCTCTCAAGTTGAGTTCACTGTTGTCTATCTGAGCAATTCTCGTTCATTCTAATATAATTTCTCTCGGAATAAAGTGTCATAGCCTGGACTTTGATGTCCTGAAAATCAGACTTTATCCTAAACCCATTGTGGCTTCTGAGACACCCAACTCTGTCAGTGTTGATAATGAGAGGAGAGGGCTGATGCACTGCTATACTTCATGCAGTCTCTTTTTATATGTTATTCCTAAACCGACCTTTTTCTTTTCTATCTTCCAGTACCCAGTGATTCAAGAGACAATGGAGGAACAGAAAGAATGAGTAATGAAGGCAAAGTGAAATAAATTTAGTAAACTTTTCACAAATCATCATCATTTTTTTGTTTCTGCAATTTAATTGCCTTAAATGGGATTGAAAGAGTGTAATTGTCCTGAAAGCAATGAGCTGGGCATTACACAGCATAGAAAACTGATGCACAAATTTCTGATATATCTCTCTGGCAACGTGTTTTATCTTCATTTTAATTTTAAGTAGAAGTACTTATTTTTTTGTTTGTTTGGGGTTTTTTTTGTCAGCCTTATCTAATGCTATTAAATCTTAGTTAAAAGCAAAACATAAAAAGGGAAGGCTTTGTACTATTATAGTTGAAAGATATAAATTTTGAAAGAGTATGACATAGGGGAATAGAATTGACCATTTCAAATATTGGATAGTCACAAGCTGTTTCTTCCCTCTTGAAGTCAAAAGGGAAGAAAAAGTCTGAAAGAGCGTCCAGAAATCATTCCCTATATGTCAACAACAGTTAGTAGATAACATTAAAAAAAATCCCATCAAATTGAACAAAAAAGAGATCCAGAATACCTCTACATCCTGTCAAGCAAAACCTCATGTGATGATCATTGCTATTTGACTCAGAGGAGTGTCAGACATAAATGGATGTGCTGATGGGTAAAATGTGAAAGCACTTTATAGGGTAACTGGCTCATCAAGCTCTGACACATAATTGAAAAACAGTTCTTTAGTTCAAGATGCTTAGAAGTTATAGCCCTTTTCACTTAGAACTGGAGAGCTAGGTAATTATCCTTTTTACCTCATTACCAATAATTATTTACTAATATTATTACATGACTTATGACTCCAAAATTATTTTGATAAGCTTTTCTGTCCATTGTTTCTTTCTAGGTCCTCCTATTCCTCACATGAAAAAAGAAGACTTGTGCATGTTTTTAGCACTACATATGGAAAATTCACCAAGTGAATCACAGAAACCCGTAAGCTCAGTCAACTCAAGCATATTCATTGTTATCAAGGCTAAAAGAGCCATAGTGTCAAATAGGATCTCGATTTAAAAATTACTAACTTGATGTTGCAGGAAAAAGAACCTTAACTTGAGGAATATTTACTTAATTCAGTTTATTGCTAATAAACACAAACTTCTGTTTACCAAATTGAGTATTGAGGGGAAAATAACACAAGAAATTAAACACCAAAGTAAACATCCTACCTCTATTTTTTCCCAGGTTCAACTCCAGGCAGATACCTACACTCCCACATTTCTAAGTCTCTACATCCTTTGTTTTTACTGTGGTTTACTCTCAGATGGTCCCAATTCCTTCAGTGAGGTGATGAGTGGTGCAAGAAGTTGGGGCTGTGTGCATGGTGGTTTGTCTGCAGCTCCTCTTTGCTTTTCCCAGTTTTCCTTTTGCTTTTACATGCTTCCCACTGGCCCTGCCCTGGCATCAGTTGTCTGCTTGCTGTGGTCCCTCAGGAGTGTCTCTGTCCCAGTGTGAATTGCTTGTGGGCCACAGTCACACAGTTAGGATTTTAATTTATTGTATGCTTAGACTAATAATTCTTAGTAAATCAAAGCTGTTTGACGTTTTGAAACTACATCAATGCCTGTTGGTTCCTACAGTTTGTATCCTTTGAATAGTGTTGGCGTTTGTTTGAAACTACACCTTGTCACTCCTGCTTCTTTTTTGGTGGTCTGCAATAGACCAGCTGCTGGGATATTCATCTCCCTACTTTTTTCATGATTTTGCAGACTTTCCAAAGGTCTGTCTACCTCTTACTCCTGCCTGGATTCCAGTCAAACCATTTGTGTTCTTGATCTAGAATACAACAATTGAGTTATGTGCTATAGACACACCAGAACTGAGTGAAAATCCACAAGAATCAGCACGTTTCTAGACTGCTTGATCCCTACCCTTTTTTGCAACAAATGTTATTCTTTTTCTGTAGGATCCTTTGATTGCTATTACTTTACGTGCACGTAATTTGGATAGACTTTCATTCTTTGAGTGGCTATATGTTCATTTGTATACTTGTGCATTTATTTGTGCTTTTATTTGTGCATTTATTTGTGCATGCATATGCAGAATTGCAAAACTGGCATCGTTATTTGTGAAGCAAGCAAACCAAAAAGGATTGTTGCCCTGGACTTCTCAACAGAGGAACTTCATGCTGTGCCAAAAGTCCTGTTAAGGTATCCTAAGGCATTGAAAGGCTGTGAAGTTTACATGTCTCGAATGCCTTGCAATTATTGTGCGAAATTGCTGGTTCAAGGTCAGTATCAGGACTGATGTATCTCCTAGACTAAGATTGTGCTTATAGTATACTCATGCGCTGGTAAACTAGTCATGCCAGTCATTTCCTCTTTATTTTCTTCCATTTTGCTCTCTACCTTTTTTTCCTCAGTTGATTTTATACAAATTATTCAGAGCACTGTCAGAAGCTGATGTAGCTGAATACATTACACAATATGTAGCTGTGAATATTAGAGTATATTAAAGTGTGATTCGTAATACATTGTTCAAACTATTGATATTTGCTAACACAAGGATCGTGACTAATGCAAGTCATTAAATTAAAAAAAAAAGCTGCCAGAGCTTACAGAGATGTTTGTTAAATAAGAAAAAAGAAAAAAAAAAAAAAGTTGACCTAAGGGATGTGGAAATCTTGAAAAAATAATGCATAGATAATCAACCTGAGAAAAATAAACACAAAGAAAACAACATTCGTGTTTAAGACATTTATCAGACAAGAAATGGATAAGAACTGTACCTAAAGGTATTAGTATTCAGGATAACAAGGTAGATTTTTTGCAGATGAGTTAATCTTGGTGATTCACAAATGACAGCAGACTACCTATGGGTTGAATTTTCTGGTGTTTTAGGTACCTAATTGATATACGTATTTTTTCTCTACAATAACATCAGTAACTTCCTGTCTCTTTTTAAAACAATCTCCTTGTCTTGGAAGTTTTTACTATTTGGCAAATATAAGTAGGGACCAAAGTTTAACCATTTTGGAAAAAAAAAAAGTCATGAATTGTATATCAAGTTTCCCTTTTGACTATGAAAATAACATGTTAATAATAATAACAATAAAAAACCCTGTTTTACTAATATGGGGAAAAGCTTCAGCTTACTTAAGTGTATTCCATAGCACTTTGCTTTCATTGATAAAAAAAAATCACCAGTACTATATTTCATATTTAATATTAATCTTGCTTATATATTTTCTTTATTCAGCCCAGGTCTCAGTAGTGTACTTCTGGCCACATTTTGAAATTGATATTACAAAAGAAAAGACAGAGGAAGGTCGGGTAAAACATACTGGTGCCATCTTTACCAAGAGCTGTGTTGTCGCAGCAGTATATGTACCAACAATAGACAATCAAAGAAAGATGCAAATACTTAATTTAAATAAAAGAACACCTTATTGTTCTGATCGAGTCCCAGTGACGTCTGTATTTGATTTGAGCATTTCTCCCCATTTAAACAATTTTTTAAAATACTTGCACTTGGATCACCCACAAAGTGAACTGGAAAAGTATAAAAAAAATCTTAATACAGCAAAGAAGTGTTTTGAAGCTCTGGCAAGTTCCCAAGATGAAGAAATAGTAATCTTAGAAGAGAAAGAATGTGTTAAGAAGAATAATGATAAATACACCCATGCACTACAGCTCTGTGACTTACTAGCATCCAGAAGTGGTAAGTAAATTAATATTGCTAATATTGCTCACTACTTCACTCAGTGTAGAAAAATGCTACATAATTGTCAGTCACATTCCTGGAGGAGTAATATACTGAAAAAAACCCACCAACCTTTAATTAATTACAGTGTGTTCTGTGAGGTAATTCATGAAACTCTGAAAAGTCAGCTTTAGTATCACAGTGATATTTCCTTTGTTACAAAATTATTTCATGTTACATCAGTGTCTTACAAAACATATTCAGGTTACCTGAGGAAGGTTGGTAAATTGGTCAAAAATCTCCTTAAGAAAAAATGAACTATATTGTTACAACCAGTTGGAAGTTTCTTTGAAGGAGGAGTTGCTCCAGCATAAGCCCCAGGGCTGTGTAAGACCCAAAGAAACACATTGCAGAGGTATTTAGTTTGACTCTTTCTGTACTGATAGTCAAATTGAAGGAAGAGGAGGAATGTGCTGCTTCTGGCTTCCTCATCAGGTGGGGTTTTCTAACTTCTTAGGCTGATTGCAAGAGACTTTAGCTGGGGCCAGTTTCTCTGTGGTACCAAATGGCAGGACGTCAGTTCCAGTGTTGGATTTTGGCAAGCTTTCCTATTTTTGTACTATAGTTTTGCAAAACTGAGGCAGCACTGCTAATGACAGGTAAAAAGACAACAAACCAAAACTCAATAAAATTATCTATTACTTTCTTATGTTGTTCCTTAGGCTGATGGGTTGTAGTTGGTTACACCAAAGATATTAGGCTGGGTTTTCTTCAGTCCTTCCTGTGCAGGTTGAGAACAGTTCACCCAGCACCATGGCAGTTGTTTTCCACTTTGTCCCAAATGTGTGTTAGTATCTCCCGATGCTTCTCCTACAGTTAGCTACATGCCTTTGTATCAGATTTTGACTGATTTTAGTTGTTGTAACAAGTGCTCTTTGCTCATAGATAACAAAGTGGAGTTTTATAGCTCCTAGCTGTATCTCAGGCAGTTCCTTTCAACCTCATGCCCATGCCAGCTCGACTGGGTCACCAGAAAGTGTGAAGTTTCTACCTTTCTTTTCCCCTTCCCACAAAAGACAAGTTTGAATTGTTTCCTCTTGTGGAGGTAAAAAGAGAGAGTGGGAGAGATCCTGGGCAGTAGATGTCATTGCGTGTGCCTTTGCCTTGAGGACAATTTAACAGAACTTGCTGTTTGGGCAGAGAAAGTAGATTTTAAACTCTTTTTGAGCTGCAATGATAGAAAGCATGTTAGTCTGGGGAAGATCAATGGTTTTGGTACTTCTACACAAGAGTGCTAGATAAGGCAATAGAGGTGGGCTTCAGGAGATGGAGAGCTACTAGGACTGGAGATCAAACGCATTGGTTAGCCTAATATCTGGTTAGCTTTCTTGTCAGCAGTGTTGCTAGTTCAATATTTTCTGGGTACAATTGAGCAAGGAAAAGAAACTTTTGTCCCAACCAGGGGTGTTCTCCATCTCTCTTGACCAGCAGGCACAAGTAAGAACTTCATACTCGTTGATCAGCAGGTTTGTTGTGATACCATAGTGTTGCGTGAATTTAAAACTGGTTATTTGATGATTTATCAAATTGTTTTCAGACAATAATAATGGAGTTGGCACAGTGATTTACAAGGAAGACACCATTGTAAGTAAAGTCTAGGAAATTGTGCTCTTCTTCTAAAAATACCTAATCATGTTCTGTTTTAATACAAAAATAGTGCTTGTAAGATTACTATGTAATAAGGTATCAAGCATGGAAATGTTTAAAAAGGCCTATTTCTGCCTTAAGGAGTGCACTCTAAGTTTACCAACCTTGTGTTTATGCATGTAAATGAGGAAGTTAATGTCTCGTGGACTTTCTTACAAAATGTTAGTGAAATTGCAGTAATAAAAACCATCTTTTTGTAAAAAAAAAAAGGAATTTATATTCTCTAACTCTGTCCCAGAACATTAAGATGATGGATTTTTTAATATGTAGTCAGCAGTTAGAAAAGGTGAAATCTCATATTAGCTAAACGTTAACGTAATGAGCTGATGTCCCCAATGACATTGTTACTACTATTATATTGAATTTTCACCCTTATTTTATGTATTTCTAAACTGGACACAGCTGAAAAAACATAGCTAACATTTTCCAAGTCTTTTTGGTGGCTTTGTGTTTAGTAGCCTCTTTTGTGTTCATTTTTTCTTCTTAAATCATCTTTTCCTGTAATGATTGTTTATAAGCATTGCATTTCATGTTCATAGGAAAATTTATTTCTAGAAGCAAAGGTAAATTATTTGTTGAGGGAAAAAATATTAATGATTTTCTGAAACTTCACATATTGTATGAGTATGTGGTTAGGATCCACAATCGATCATTTTGAAATGGAGATCACGGAATCACAGAATCTTAAGGGTTGGAAGGGACCTCAAAGGATCATCTAGTCCAACACCCCAGCCAGAGCAGGACCAGCTAGAGTAGGTCACACAGGAACTCATCCAGGTGGGTTTTGAATGTTCCCAGAGAAGGAGATTTGCATAAACATTAACAAACAGCATTACAAGAGGATTCTCAGCAAATTTATTAAGAGCTTTTAGGAGTGGGATTAAGCTCTAAGTAACTAAAAGTCCCAGAGCAACATCAATTTTTGCTTTTTTCTGTGTTGTTTCTTTCTAGGTTGCCTCAGGCTACAGTGGATATCCAAAAGGAGCAATGAATAGTTTATTTTGCAACAGAGCAGATGATGATGGTGATCACCCTGCGATTGTATGTGCAGAAGCTAATGCAATTATTATGAGGTACGAGCATCTTACATATTTTGAAGGAGCTAGCCAAAGCATAGAAAGGAGAAGTAGTGTTACGCAGCATGGAAAGGAACTTGGTCTTATAAGGCACTGAGTACAGTGGATTTTTACAGAGATCTAGGTCCATGTGATCTTATATTCTAATACACACAGTCAATACGTGTAACAGAGTGTCAGAGGTTCCTGCTAGTCCCCTGGCTCTGACCTGGCTCAGTTCCTGTGGGTAATTGTGGGCAGGACACTTTGCATGTGGTGGAGAGGGGAGTAGCCAGTAACAGACCTGTTGCTTCTGTGAAGGCTCTGGTATCGCTTAACTATTGGAAATGCTGGGCATCACAGCTGGGTGATCAGCTTGACCTGCCTCCTTTGATATATGCAAGTTGAGTCTGATGAAGTTTCCTGCCAGTGGGAAATATCTCTGCAGGCTGACATTGGCTGTTGCAAGTGGTTGTGCACAAGTCCCTAGCTGACAGGCCCTCTCTGACAACTGCTCAGTGTGTTGAAGAATGCTGTCACCTGCTCGAACTCAGGTGATTATGGCTTGATGCTGAAATGCTTCTTGGAAACATAGTTCATAAACCAGAATATCTGTCTGTATGGTACTGTGAGTATACAAAGAGTCGGTAGATCCACTTCCTAAGTTTGCAAGTTTATGGTATATACTGCAAGTATTTGCTTATCAAGGGCTGGAGATGCCTTATTCACCTCCCTTGGCCAGTGATAGAAGAAAAGAGAAGAGTCCACTCTAGGTTCCAAGAAAAAGAATCTCTCCTGCAAACACACCTTGTTTGTAATTGTGACAATATTGTATTTTTTTTTTCAGTTCTGAGACCGACCTGTGTAATGCTGAGCTCATCACTTCACGCAAACCCTGCCCTGACTGTCTGAAACTGATCCGAGCAAAGAATATAGCAAAAGTCATTTGGCCTCTGAAAGATAGAAATGTGGGTGATATTAGAGACAGTAGAAAGCTGTGTGTCATGATTCAAGCCTTGCTGCTCCTACATCCTGTCCCTGAGGATACCTTCCTAAAAACCTTGTGCTTTCCTTTTGCTGGGGAGGAATTCACCCTTTCAGGTTGGGCCTTCTTCTGACTTGCCAATTTCCAGCTTGTTTGTACCATCACAGGTAGACTGTGTGCCAAAAGAAGGATACTTGTCATGGGAGTGCAGATGATAGAGATTGCTGCTCCTACCCTGAAGGGGAATGGGACAGGGATGAAATGTTTTGCTCACAAGCTATCCTTAGTCTCCTTCAGCAGCTAAGGAAGCTCCTGCCCACCAAGGCATATAGCCTTTAGATGGAGCTTCATGGGGCTCACCCTGCCCTCTTACCTCCTAGAACGGGCTCTACTCTTCTGTCCACCTACCTAGGGACAGCGTTGGGTGTGGCATTTCCTCCTTTGTGGAGCCATGTCCTCTTTCTGAACAGGTTATTCTCTGCTAAAGTCATGTATGCAGTTCCCTAGATATAGGCCTGCCTGTCTAAATATTCTAGCAGGAACAACTCTTACCTTTTGACTCTCTTTACTCTCTCACTTTTGAGAGTTAAGGACTTTATAAACATTCTTAAAATCTTTGCCATTCTGTCTCAAAAGTAACATGCAGAGGAGATAATAAAATGGGGAGAACAATAAGAGAAAATACTGTACAGAATGTGAAACACTTTGGATATTTGCTGTCCAAATAATACTGAAAAGAAGAAAATAGCTAGTTGTTGCACGTTAGAAATGAAACAATAGCCATTATCTTGTTATTCTGTAGTACATTTCACTGTTAGTAAAAGCAATGACTATAGAAAGTCCTTTCTTGCTGTAGGTTCAGGTAAATGCCTAGTTAGAGTGGATGGTTAGATCAATTTGTGCTGGTAGAGGTCACTGACTTAAGGTAATCCTTGCTCTTTCTTCTCTTTGTTGATACTGTCTCTGCCTGAACTAACCTCATTAATTCACTCTGGTTTGCAACAGCATTGAAAACGTAGGATGAATCACAGGTGATTAAAGTGATCCCTGATTCATCACCAAATCTAAGCTAACATTTTTTTTTAATGAGTAATGCCTTTTAAGATACTTTTCTTGAAACCGGCTAGATCAGAGCAGGATTGGATGTAAACACCCAGCATGACATGTATGCCATTGCAAAGTAAGAAGCCTCTTATGTGCATTGACTCAGGGCCAGGGATGCCAACAAGTAGTGCAAGCTAGGCAGTGCCACAGCTTGCACTCTTCTGAATTCCTAATTTCCTAAAGCTGCAAGATTCTCACTGGCAACACAGGATACATGGTGGTGTGAGCCAAAATCATGAGAACTTCTCCACAAAATAGCATTTAACATTAAAAGATGGAAATGTGTGGCATTCAAGGAATTTCTTTTCCAACGAGAAAGTGATATTCTGGTTCAAGCAGTTGAACAGAGTTGCTGGACGAAATCTAAGTTTTAATTTGTGTATCACTGCCATAAATTGTGTCACAGCTTTGATACTGCATTGACACAGCTGTATTTAATAGATAAAGTGCATGGCGTTACTACTGTTTCTCCTTCTTGCAAAGAATTATGTCAGTGGGTATGTGTGTGCAGATCTCTGCAGAACTGAGATTATAATTTTACTAATATGAGATAGAATTAATATGAGATAGAATTAGTGGGGTTGTTTTTTTCCTTTGTCAAAACATAGCTTACTAACACAAATAATTTTTAATGAGTTCCTTTTCTTAAACACTTTTTAGCACACTATTAGTGTACATATTAGGGATTTAGTTTATTAAAAAACCCTATAAGATATTATAAAAATGGAAATATGAAATCTGAAAATTGTTTTTAAAAGTATTTAATGCTGTTATATATGTCTGTCACTCACTGTGTTGTTTTCTTATCAGCAATCCAGAAGATTAACTGGAGATCCTTCAGGTAATCAGAAATAGAATTCAAAGTATCAGCAATAGTCTGGCCAGCAGGACTAGGGAAGTGATTGTCTCCCTTTTATTTAGCTGCCTCTAGGTGCTTGCTTCACATAGGTGAGGCTGCACCTGGAGTACTGTGTTCAGTTCTGGGCCCCTCACTACAAGAGGGACATTGAGGTGCTGGAGCATGTCCAGAGATGGGCAATGAAGCTGATGAAGGGTCTGGCGCGCAAGTCTTATGGGGAGTGGCTGAGGGAGCTGGGGATGAGGAGGCTGAGAGGAGACCTTATAGCTCTCTATAACTATGTCAAAAGGGTTGTAGCAAGATGGCAGTCGGTCTCTTCTCCAAAGTAACAAGCAATAGAACAAGAGGAAATGGCCTCAAGTTGCGCCAGAGGAGGTTTAGATTGGAGATTAAGAAGAACTTTTTCACAGAGAGAGTAGTTAGTCACTGGCACAGACTGCCCAGGGAGGTGATGGGGTCACCATTTCTGGAGATACTTAAAAACTGTGTAGCTGAGGTGCTGAGGTACATATTTTAGTGATGGGCTTGGCAGTGTGAAGTTAGTGGTTGGACTTGATAATCTTAAAGGTCTTTTCCAACCAAAGTGATCCTGTGATTCTATGATCCTGTTAGCGTCCCTCCCTTTCCAATGATCTAGTTAATTCACTTGGCTGCATTTTTGCCAGTTGCTCCTTATTCATGTCTCCTGTACTTTTGATTTCATTTCAGAGGGCTGTTCTGTGGCTACTGCTGCTGGTGAACCAGAATAAAGCTCCACAGTATCAACATGACATTTAGGATCCAATGCCCCCAGCTCCCCAACTCCCTAGTATATTCAGTGGTATTGGGATAATCAACTTGCAACCACTCTAATTGTGTCCACTCCCTTCCAGAAGCACACCTCCTACCAATCCCTCTGCCCCCGTTTTTGTTATTATTGCTTCTGCTGTCTTCTTCAGGGATTTGGGAGAAACATTTGCTTTTGATGCACCTCTAAGGGGTAATTGTACCTAATCATGCAGTGTCTGTAGCCATGAAGGCAGTGGTTATTTTCTGCAGCCCTAACTCCTTCTGCAGCTTTTCTTCTCTGGAATTGAAGCCTTTCAATGAGGATTTTCTCTTTGCCTTTATTGCTGTTTCCCACCCTCTCTCACAATTATTTTGAACTTTTTCAATATATTTGTGTTTATTTTATAACCTGTCATCGTTTTTTTTGTCTGAAAAGTAACTAGTTTGTTGTTTCCAAGTCTCCCTCTGATCAGGAGTATTTGGTGCTTGTATATCTTTTCCCCTTCCTTTTCTCTCTTTAGTGTAATATATTGTTACGTTTCTTAGTCATAAGCCTCTTTATCTGTCCTCTGATAGGTGCATACCTGTTTTTAATTGGCCTTTGTGCCACATTGATCATGTTTTAGACTTAAATTTGATCCCCATCCTTGAAACACCAGACTAATTAATGTGGAACATGCTTTCATATTTTTTCCAAGCTAACTCATTTTGTTCTAAGTGAGCCAGGGGTTTGCAGGCCATGGTGCTGACAGCTGCTTTTGCCCTTACCTTTATTCTACCTTAACTGCAGTTTCAGTACTAGGATTTTCTATGATTGCCTGTAACCCAGAATCAACCATGAAAAACCTCTTGATTTATAAATTACCATTATGAGGATGCTATTATTTGTGGCTTGTTAGCTTTCAGCAATTATTCCTTTCAGCAATTATTCCTTTTACACAGCTTCTTTAGGGTGAGATCATAAAAGTGTTTTGCATGGGATTAAATTGGAGGTTATATCACTTTTAAAAGAAATAAATTTGTTTGCAGTTTTCAACATGTGTCCTCTGACTATGTTCCCTTTGGAGACAGTAAAAATGTACCATCACAAAACAAATGGCAAGGCCCATGCTATGGTAGTGCTTGGTAGTCATATTGGAGTGAATGCTACTATGAGTGGGCATGTATTTGTTTCTCTCACACAAGGTATACGCACATCTTGGACAAACCTCTGTTCTTCATGTCCCCCCTTTCCTTTTGTTATATGAAGTGAAAATGGGTAGGCTCTGTGCTTAGCGTGGCAACTGAAAAGGCAGCAGTAGCAAAAGGGTTTCAATAGTAAAGCAAAATGATAGTGTCTGCGTGCATACGTGTGTGCTGCAAGAACGTGAAGAGTGACTGTAATTTCCTGTAGTGGTTTTGCCTGGGCCAGGTTTTGGAAGTGGGGGGCTACAGAGGTGGCTTCTTTAAACAAAGAGCTGCCAGAAGCTTCCCCTGTAGCTGATAGGGCCAGTGCCAGTCAGCACTGAAATGGACCTACAGCTGACCAAGGTCAAGCCAGTTAGAGATGGAAGTAATGTCTCTGTGAATAACATATCCGAGAGGGGAAGAAGCTGCAGGGCAGATGCTAAAACTGCATAAGCAGAAGAAAGGAGTGAGAATGCAGAGATGTTTTTCTCACAGACACCAAAGTCAGTGGAGGAGAGGGAGGAGATGCTCAGGCACTGGAAGGAAGATTCCTCTGTGACCTATGGTAAAGACCATGGTGAGACAGGCTGTCCTTCTGCAGCCCCAGGAAGCCACATTGGAGCAAATCCAGCCATAGCCTGTGGAGGACCCTATCCTGGAGTGGGTGAATGCCTGGAGGAGACTGTGACCCCATGGGGAAGCCCACATTGGCAGGACCTGGGAACCCATGGAGAGAGGAGCACACGCCGGACCAGGTTCACTGGCAGGGCTTGTGACCCAGTGGGGGATCCATGCTGGAGCAGTTAATTCCTAAAGGACTGTTTTGCCCATGGATTAGACCCATACTGGGACAATTTGTGAACAACTGTAGACTATGTGAAGGACTCACATTGGAGAAGTTCAAGGGGGACTGTCTCCCAGAGGAGGGACTCTACACTGTATCAGTGGCAAGTGTGAGGAGGCCTCTCCCTGAGAAGAAACAACAGCAACGTCCATCTGTAATAAACTGACTGTAACCTCCATCCCCCATCCCCTGCACTGCTGGTGGGAAGGAGGTAGAAACCTGGGAAGAAGGGAAAGGTGGAGGGAGGTGTTTTAAGATTATTTTTCTGTTTCTCATTTCCCTACTCTGTCTTCATTGTTCATAAATCAAACCAATTCCACCCCAAGTTGAGTCTGTTTTGCCCATGATGGTAATTGTTGAGTAATCTCATTGTCCTTATCTTGACTCACAAGCCCTTTGTTATATTTCTCTCTCCCATGTCTGGTTTAGGAGGGGGAGTGATGGAATGACTTGGTGGGCATCTGGCACCCAGCCAGGGCTAAACCACCCCATTTCCACAGATGTAGAATAGAATCATAGAATTGTTTTGCTTGGTAAAGACCTTTAAGATGGAGTCCAGCCACTAACCTCACACTGTCAAACCCAGCACTAAACCACGTCTCTCAGCACCTCAGCTACACATCTTTTAAATATCTCCGGGGATGGTGACTCCACCAGCTCATTGGGCAGCCTGTACCAGTGTCTAACAATCCTCTCAGTGAAAAAGTTCTTCTTAATCTTGAGGCCATTTCCTCTTGTCCTATTATCTGTTACTTGGGAGAAGAGGCCATTGCCCCTCATTATACAAAGTAGATATGACTAAGCTATGCTACAGGCAGCCCATAAAAGGGCTTTTGCAGAGCTAAATGCTCTGTGCAAAAACAACAATAATATAATAAATTCAAAATCTCCCCATTCTCCATAAACAGATATGCATAGGTTTAATTTTCAACTATGATAAAATCTTGGGAAGTTGTACATTTCCCATTTTAACTTCAATGATATTCCCTGAGTCATGCAGGACCCCATGAAACTATCAGAGATGTAATCTCCATTGTAATTGCCTCCTAGCCTGGTGTTTTAAACACATGCCCATCACTCCTGGCAAAGATGGAGTACTTTGTAGGGTAAGTTTGCAAAGAATGCCATACTGCTGAAAGGACTGATTCTCTGCCAGCCAGTGTTGTTAGACTGCATCTAACTTCCTGCACAGTACGGGAACTTACCTATCAGAGACTGTATTTCTCTGTGTCAGATGTTGGCTTTTTAAGTCACTGAATTATGTACATTTCTATGTGTGTGGATATAATGTATAATTTCTTTAGAGTGTCAAGCTTTGTTAATGACACAAATTTAAATAATCACACATGTATATGTACATAGTATCATTTCTTTTTTAAACCCAGAAGCTTACAGATTGATATCACTTGCTAACAAAATACTCCTTTGTGGCATTAATGAGAAAAATTTCCCCATGATTTCACCACCCTGCCATTATGTAACTGTCAAATTATTTGCTCTATGAACTATTCACTTAAGAGCAAAACAAAGCCTAGGGTGATCTCTTTTGACTCTATTATGGGATACCAGTAGTGTAACGAGGGAAAGTAGAAAATGTTCAGGACTTAATCCTATTAGAAGACAGGCTAAGAAGAAATGTGGATGCAGTTAGGTAGACCTGATTATGGTGCTTAGTATTTTTATTATAAATAATCAAACTTTGTGTGTAATCATCTTCCTATAAATCATAAAGCAATTTATCTTAGCCTTGAAAGCAAGTGATTTTTGCAAGCATTTTGCAAACATTTGCATCAATCCCCAGCCCCGAACTGATAGTAAAGGCTTAGCCTTCCTTGGGATAAATAGCATAGCTGCAAAAGGGTGATTATTTTCGAGATAAAGTATTTGGACAAATAACATAGATTACAACAAGGTCTAACAAGACCTAATAGTGACAATGTTATTTTTTTTTTCTAATTGATTGAATTGCTCAAGAATGAGTCCCTTCATCCTGGCTGGCTGATTTTTGGAATCTGGATGGTGCTGACACCACCTGGTGAAGCAGGAAACCGTTTTGCTTTCAGACTACAAAATACCCACGTGAGCTGAAATTCTCTCTGCTTGCCGGTGCACGCACAGAAGCATCTAGGGGGTTTGAAGGAAATTATCTGGAGAATTCCAGGAACTATTATGTAAAATTGAAGTGAACAGAGGCTCATATGAAAGGCCTCTGTGTATACTGATGAGTACTCATACAGTTCTCTGATTGGTAAAGTATGTTGCTTTCACTGGTACACAAACCTCCACCTATGTTTTCCTTCTTGTTCTTTGCAGGGTCCATGGATCCTTTGCCTTTCCCTATACTCAAGTAGGTGTGGGCATAAATTCATCCACTATAGTGTTATGGGGTCTCATCCTCAAAATAAGGTAATGTTTCCCATAAACCACAGTTGTCTCAATATTAATTGAATTTCAAATCACCCAGAAGCCTTGGAAACTATTGCAAGAATTTCCCAGAAGAATTGCTTAAATGGATTAATTTTTCAGTTCCTTATTAGTGACAACATTGTCTTCTGTGTCTCACCAGCAAGAGCGCCAGTCTGAGTGAGGGCTGCACAGCTGACATACCACAACTGGGGTGTTTACTTACGTTTTTGTTTCATATTAAGTTTTTGCCTAGTGTTTGACTCATATTCTTCTTTCAGAGAAGAGTCTTATTCCATATAACATTAGTAAAAGTAACTAAATTTATATTCTGCTTTAGTTTATGCCAGTGTTTATTATCTTTCTACACAACAGATGGAATTCCTGATTCTCTCCGCCCAACCAAGTGAAGTTATACAAGCATTAGCCACGAGGTGGCAATACAAGAGCTTGATATGCTAAATTTGGCTGGTTTTAGCATTCAGATAGGTTAGGCTTAGGGTGTTTGCTAAGTAAATGTGCTTGCAGTGTTACTGCAGAGTTTGACTCAGTTTGCCAGTGTGGAATATGTGCTACACATTTACATAATTGACTTCATGCAAAAGACAGGGAAGACTAAGCTCATTTCCTGGACCAATAATGTATGCCTTTTATGTCACTAAGAATTGATATCTATGTTTAAGGGGCTCACTAGTAAATGAGACGTTATGTTGTGACCTACTCTAGGTGGTCCTGCTCTGGCAGGGAGGTTGGACTAGATGATCTTTTGAGGTCCCTCCCAACCCTTAAGATTCTCTGATTCTGTAATTCTGCTGCCTGGGAAAGGGGATGTATTGGCGACATACAACTGTCCCACTGTGAGTCCTCTCCTGGCTTTAACTCCTGACCTTCCTGAAGGTCTGAAGGAAGCTGGATGCCTCATACATGTGGATTCCCAAGAGAACCGATTGCTTCACTCTGTTAAAGTTGATATTTGTCATCTGTGGTTTTGATCCACTTTTCAGCATGGTTGATACCTGTTTTCCTGTGTTATGAGTATTCAGCAGTGAATAAAAAGTGGTGTCAGGTGGAAATACTGCATTTCCAGCCTTTTTTGTCCTTTCTTGTAATAAAAAGTATTTGTGCCATTTGCAGGCATAAGGAAAGTAGTAACATCTGTTCTCTCTGCTTATTTTCAAGGACTAGTTTTCCACTCACTGTAATGGATGAAGTATTTTAAGACATTCTCTATTTCAATGTTATTTCTTTCAGTAGAAGTCAAAGCTATGGCTTTTCAAATGTGGGGGTGTTTTTGGTGATTTGTTGTTCTTCTCATTCAAATGAGATAGGCTGAAAATATTCTAGCATAAGAAATTGTGGGCTTGGCAGATGTCTCAAGTCGCTACATTCACTGTGATATTTATTTGGACACAGGGAAGTCATGATGGATGTGCGTTTTGTTGTTTCACACTAATGTGATAACAGCCTGCTCCTGTCTTCTCTTGACATGGTACCAGTTTTCCTCTGGGTATGTTATAGGAAATCATGTTTTCAGTGATGCAATACATAGTAAAGTCATTGTGTAGGCAAATGCATTTTTGAAATACATGTGAGTTTGTGGTTTAGTAAATAAATAGTGATGTAAAGGGGAGGAACATAGTAGGAAGCCTTGAAAAACTCAGTAATTTCTGACATGTGAACTTGTATCAGAAGGCTTTGTGATGAAATTTTGGCCGTGAGCTGGTTGTTCAGGTGGTCAGATCTGCAGTAGGCATGGGTGCTGAGACTGCCGTGTATTTCAGATAACATATGGACACTTCTTCAAGCCCATCTATGGCCTGTGTCTGTCCAAACACCTTGCCAGGTCAGGGGCACTGCCACATGCATGACCTTGTCCTTTTGGGGTTCAAGATTCACAGCTTCTAAGGCTCAAAGGAAACAGTTGGGTATTTTGCCCTTTGAGCAATACTAACCACAGGATTTAACACAAACAAGGACTTGTCTTTGTCAGAGGCACATACTTTTGAAAGGCACCTGGGCTGTGGTGTATCTCTAACCCTATCTGTTAACATCAAGCTGTCTGCTTGGACAGTTGATAAACAAACTTAGTCTTCAAAGCTGATCATAGTAGATTTCTTCTAGGAAAATGTGCATGATCTCTTAAGCCTCTCATGTTCTTGGAGGTTGTTTGCATGCACATATCAGCTTTCTGGCTTTCTGGTTTACATACTGCATAGCCCACAGCCATGCAAACCTCAGGCCATTCTGAAATAAGCTTTAAAAAGCTGGCTAGTATTTGATTAAATGAAAGTGAGCCTCTGACATGATGTTTGAGGAATTGAGCGGCTACTCTGTTTCCCTTCCAGCTTTCCCCAGTTATGTTTACCAATTGTGGGTGAGATCTTGGATGTAAGTCCCATTATGAGACATTTCTCAGAGATCATGTGTAATCAGCTGTACGAACAGAGGGTTGTCAACTCAGTGTTGACTATAATTGATAACACAGTATTTCCGCCCACCTAAATTATTTTGTAGTGTAGAATGAAGATAAGAATGTCACATTTTTATTAATCCATGGATTTTGGACATTATCCTAACAACTGTGACCGTGTAACATAGTGTATATGTCTGGGAAGGGAAGAGAGAAGTAGAATATGACCACTAGCCTGCAAGTACAATACTAAAGAGAGAGACTACCCACCATACACTTTTCTTCCAGAAAAATAAAAGCCATTATTGGAAATTCCCAGTGTTCTACATTGTAAATTCTCCTCTGGGATTGAGCATTTTTAGTGTACTACTTGCTGTAGCAGCCACCTTTTTCTTCCCTAAATTTTAGTGCTCATTAACATGAGTAGGGTATGAAAAAGGCAGAGAAGATAAAAGGATCTAAGCATTTGGAGGCAGACACAGAAGGCTTTACTGAAATATTTCTGCTTATCTTACCAGAAAGAACACAGAAAATCCTCTTAGAATGTCTGAAATCTTCCTGAGCTGTACCAAGGTGTTTCAGTGGAGCTTGAGGCAGTGCTAGCAAAGTGCTTTGCAGGCTCTCATCAGAGCAGCAAATTTAACTTTAGCCAAGTTCCTCTAGTCTTCTGTCTGTTTTGCATTTGTTCATCTGGGAATTAGTTTTCAATGAAGTTGGTAGAGATGTTTTAATTGATCTTAAATAGCAACATCCAAATAATTTCTGCTGAATCTTAGCTTGTGTTATCTGATATGCTGCTTTGACTTGACATGTTAACACTGTCAGTGTGATGAGGGAAGAATATATTCTTTAAGATATAGTATAGATGATAAAATATTCCTTTCTCCCTCCAACTCTCCTTTCCCTTCCTTCCTTTTGCACCTCAAAATGTGGCAAACTAGAGTTTCCAAATTGAGTAAACTTTAGCTATCAGTAGTTCATCTCCATATTTTGATCAGACATCTGGAACATTTTGCAGCACTTGGCATTTATGTGCAACATGGTGATGTTGCATCTTTTCTTACTATGTAGTTTTTCTTGTGTGCATAATCTTGACACAGATACTGAACATCTGTTACATTACACATTTCTGTTTCTAATTTAGGATATTCAGCAGGTATTTAAACCAAGCAGTAGGAACCTGGTGACTACTTGAGCAAGTGATGCACGATGATGTTCCTTGATGTAGACTACAGTGTCAGCTTTCAGTACAGGTGGGTGTTTGGCTTTTTTTTTACACTGCATCATATATATAAATAGCTGATGGTTAATTTGATGAGTTTGTGATCTGAAAGCTAATAATTTACATTCCTTATCCTTTTCTGGAAGAGAGATGCTCACTCTTTCTTCCTTGGAATTGCTAGTCAAAACACTCTGTTTAGGCTGTTCATCCCATGGGTATTGCTATGGGATAAGGGGAATTTATAGAATGGGATTCTAGTTGAAATCTTTCAGATCTGTGGGAGTCCTTCCAGTATGTCACAGACTTCACATAAATGATAAGGCAAGCTTCTGCAAACAGTGATAAAAGATAGAGAAAATGTTCATTTTTCACAATGGAGGGGGATTACGAAGTGGAATTCCTTATGGATCTACATTAAGATCAGTGCTGTTTGAAATATCTATAAACAAAGTGGAAAAGTAGGTGGTTAGTAAATGGTTGATAATGAGGGGATGATATCAGCTCCCAAAGACATTTCAGGATGATCTAATCTAATCTCAATTTCTTGTGTATCTAGGTGCTATTGTATGTCATCTGATCTGTCAGAAGCCATGGAATTACCAGAATGAGGGCTGGATGGAATTAAGGAGGAAGAGAAACCTTAAAAATAATGTTACTGACAGGTTTATAAGAAAAAAAGTATTTGTTTCAAAAGCAGGATCCACTAAGAGGAAAACTAGTTGTTCCTTCTGTTACCAGAAATACTTTGTTACAAGATCCAATTATGAACAGGGTAAACAAAGGCAGTTTGTGCCCAAATGCATTTATAGTTTAAATACAAAGAAAAGCCCTAGTTGCAACACACAGAAACATAATAAGAGGAAACAAAGGGAAATGATGGGCAGCTATAGTCTAAATTGCAGCATGTCAGGAAGTACATTTAGGCTGATGGATATGTGTATCTTTGTAGGTTCATTTTTATGTCAGTGCTTTTGCAGTAGTAGTCCAAGAAGTAAATGAGGATTTTGCACAATGGGGGAGGTGGCTTTTTTTTGGGTACAGATTGACTGTCTAACTTCTCTTTGTCAGCTGAGGCTTGAGAAATGCTTTAAATTCCTGACACACGTGTTGGAAAGACAAAGTATGGGAAAACAGATACCAGTGAATTTTTTTTGTCTATTCTGCTGGTACAATGAAGTCCTGTGTAATGAACAGGCTGGCAGTAGTGTATAAGCTCCCACCAGAAAAAAAAAAAAAGACAAAAGGTATGAACTGAGAACATCTTAAACTCCACACTTGAGAGATTAAGGTACCATGTGGGAGGAAGGTTTATCTATCACCAGGTGGAATAGATAGGTCTGCTCTCTCCTGGAGATCAGCCCCTGTACTCAGTCTTTCTTTCTATACTCTTCTAGTGCCGGAGTCACCAGCTGTCTCCCTCTTACTTAAAAATCCATTCATTACAATTCTCATCTAGGATGTGGACACGAGGCTCATGTTGTTCAGATGAGTGATCAAACATATATTTGGAGCATTTGGTAACACTGGGCTTGTGGATTGACCCAGGGACTGTGTGGACAGCTCTGCTCATCTAATGTGAGATCTGGGAGTTAGAAGGATACCCAGCCTTTCTCTCCTGTCATGGTTTTTGATGTTTCTAGATCTATTAGGGAAGATCTTCATCTGTTGAGAAGCTTCGCTGTTAATAGACCATTGTGGAGCCAGACGACTTTGTTATGTCCAGGGATGGAGGCAAGTTAAAGGCTCACAACAAGTGATTCTGTGTCTCTGATCCTTTTAGGATCCTTTTTGCCCCCTGAGGACACTAACAGCCCTCACTGCCCTGCCCAGCCTCCCCTGGGGCCTCCTCACGCTAAACAAGGTCTAGGATACCATTTCAGCCCAGCCCTGAACACCCATGCTAGCTATGTTATAAGGATGCCCCTACCCAGTCCTGTCTCCAGCCCCATCTCCTTTTGCTCCATATGCTCCTTATAAGCCCCTGGTTGTGGCTTATCCCTTGATGTACCCTGTGTTGCTGAGCCACTTCATGAAGTCTGTCAGGTGAGGAATTGCCCTCAGCTCCCTGCTTGTCCACTCTCCTAGGGCAGCCCCAAATGTGGATCCCCAAAGCTCTGAGCAGCCTAAATGTGGCATTACAGGACATGGGTAAGAATGGCAGAATCATCAGTAAAACATGGGATGTCTAGGGGTCCTGGGTGTCTCAGAAGTGTGCATTTTATTTTCTGGTAGGCTCTGAAAAGAGCCTACTTTCATCTACAGCTTTTGACGTGAGCCTGTTCGTAAGTCTCACTCTTGCCCCTAAGGTGCACCTATATCTTGCCTGCCTGAAGATAATCACAAGATCAGCTTCATGGAAATTGGGTTTATTAAAACTCCAAAGATGCATCAGCACTTCTATGTTATACTGCTAAAAACTGATAGCCCAAACCCATGATGTTTTTAAGAGACAGGCTGTGAGCGGTACTGAGTGTCTGGGTGAAGTGTCTGTTATAGAATCATAGGATCATTTTGATTGGAAAAGACCTTTAGGATCATCAAGTCTAACCACTAAGCTAACACTACCATGCCCAACACTAAACTGTGTCCCTCAGCACTTCATCTGCATGTCTTTTAAATATCTCCAGGGATAGCGACTCCACCACCTCTCTGAGTAGCCTATTTGTCATTTCAGAAGCCTTGTTTTATCTGTGAAGTTACATGGTTGACCAGACCAAGCCAGCAGAGACTGAAGAGCAGCCAGAAATACCAGTTTCTTCATGGTGATTCAATCCAAGCCATAATGCCTCCCATGAATAAGTGAACCCCTGGAGGAGATGGCTGATAAAGACCATTTTATTAGCCTTGGTCTCATTATCAGCTGAAGATATGGCTGTGATCCCTCATGCCCCTAGATCTGCAAAGTGCTGGGCTTTGCCTTCCTTTTGCCAGTCCTTCCGTTTACCTTCCTTTTGCCAATACAGGAACATTCAGCAGCTTCAGACTGGGAGACATCCACAGAAATTGAAGCTGCTGTCATGATTTGGGTAATAGAGACCTAAAGATTTCCTTTACGTGTTGAAACAGATCTAGCAGCAGACAATCCTCCTTATTTCTGTGGGACTCCAGTGACATGAAAACTGCGCAAACAATATGATCCTGCATATCTCTACCTGCAGCTGCTTAATTATCCTTGCAAATAAAGAGAGTGACAGCTCCTCAGTATAACATGTGTCTTAGCATTATGGCCTTCCATGGGGTATTATTAGCCATTTGCATTGCTTAACTTTAATGTTAAACAGGACAGGATGTTTTAGAGCCCAGGATAACTCCTGACTGCCAAATAGAAGGGAAGAAGTTCAGGTACAGCTGTGTAAGCACTGTAATTTTGTGTGTGTGTGAACCTCCAATAACCCCAAGGAGTTCATTATTCAACTGTGATATTATGAGTGCACAAACAAACATGTGTTCTATAAATAGCAATTTCATTAACAGTGGTAGGTAAAGGAGCCTCTTGCATGTGTGGCTTTGGTATTGTGGTTATGCATAACCAGTGAATCATTTTTAACATTGATTAGTTATAACCACTGTTAGTGTATAACCTTTTAGGTTATATTTGTACACATATACATGAAAGGCTTTTTTAAGAAGTGTATATACAAACAAATATACACACATACACATACCTATACATAATTACAACCCTGTAATCCTTTTAAAATACACTAAAGCTCATGTGAGGAAGGAAGAGCAAAGCACAGGGAGATTAACCTCACTGTTGAGGACTTTCTCAGCTGGCTAAAACTAATGCAGCTGGCTCTTTGATATCAATCATCCAAACTATTGGATTATGGCCTGCTGACATTTGTTTGGTCAAAGACATTTGAGAAAAGAGGAGGAGCACAGGTAACTTCAGAATCCAGTTTTTAAAAGAAACAAACCAAGGCAAACCAAAAAACCCGGAAGCATAGTGCCTGCACTCAGCACAGGCAGCTTTGGAAGCTGCTATGATGGTTGTTCAAGTGCTACAGAAAGCTCAGTAATCCAGAGCAACTTCTAGTTACCTCCAAAGTAAGTAGAGACATTTACTAGGGATCAACAAATGTTCTTTTCACTTACTGTGACTATTTGCTTTTGATTCTTTTGTTCTCCGCCCCTATCTACAGCCACAACAATCTCTGAAAAGCCCTCTCTTCCCACCTCAGGGAATGGAAATGTTCAGAATCTTGTTTCAGGTCAAACTGATGAGAAGTCCTGGGAATAAGCAAAGCTGAATCTAGGGAATGGGAAGAGTGCAGAAGAGTAAAGTCATGTGGAAAAAGAGCTGTGGAAATGATACTTCAGAGAAACTTTCTTTACCTGAGAGATTTAATAAAGATGGTCTTTGTCTGACCAGGATCTCTTCAGCCTGTTGTCACAACTGTATTTGCTTTGTGTGGCTACTGTTCTATAGTAAAAAAAACCAAACCCAAACAACAACAAACCATTGTAAACCAAAGGGAAACCTTTCTATTCACTGTAGTCCTTTGACTGGCTGCCTAGGTAAGACAATGTTTGTGTCTCAGGATAAAGAAAGATTCCCCCTGCCCTACTTTCTTCTTGAATCCAAATTTCAGTGTTGATTTGAATGACAGAGAGCAAAGCAGAATCAAAGAAAATATTGATAAATGATCAGAATAAAAAGGATTTAAATGCAGCCATTCAAGGATAAGTGGTAAATCTATTAAATGCAATCAGAATTATCAGACTATATATCAGTTACAAAAGCTTCATTGACATGACAGCTCAAGATATTACGCAGCTGCTACTGGAACAAAGAACATAGAAAGGTAAGTAGTCATTAGCTGTGAATTGTATCTGGTCCCCATGTGCTACATGATATAGACATTTGATGATAGTGACATTTCTACTTTATTTATGTCATTTGAAGCAGATAAGTCACTGTATTTTCCAGGCAGCATTTTTGTTTTCTTAAGATTGCACAGTTGAAACCCTTGTCACTTTCTGCTCATTTGTATTTCACTCACTCCAGTTTACAAAGAGGTTTCCATGTCAGCATCTTCCCTTCAGATTACTTACTATTTTTATTTACTGCCTGCTACACAGTACCAAGGTCCTTGTATCTTTTAGTGGTAACCTAAAGGATCATGACAAGTACACACAAATGCTGAGGGAAAAAGAAAAGTTGACTTGCCAGTCAGCAGTACTTTGGGGTGGAACAACACAGGGTGTGGAGGATGTTGCTGGAGAAATGAAGATACCATTTCACCTGGAGAGCCATAATGTGTGAAAAGCATCAGCAGTACAGATCCAGGACACCCAGTGAGCCCCTACACTCAGAGGACACTCAGTGGATGACTGTAGCCCAAGCAGTTGCTACTGGTTCAGGTGAGACCCCTCAGGGCTTGCTGGAGGCTCCTGCAGCTGGGCAGGATGATACTGGGATGTGGCCACCCTAACCCTTCTCACCGTGGTGTCCTTCCTGCTGAGGGGGATGAGTAGTGAGCTCCAGCCTGTCCTTGCTATCCAGCTGTACAGCTGACATGTAAGAGAGGTGCTACTCCAGGGCTGCTGTCCTGGGCAGGCTGGGTGGCCTTAGAATCATAGAACGGTAGGGGTTGGAAGGGACCTTTAGAGATCATCTAGTACAACCCCCCTGAAGAAGCAGGTTCACCTCTGGGAATACCATCTGCTATAGAAACAGAGACCCAATTGCCTTTTTAAATGCTTTTGGGTTTGTTTGTTTGTTTTCTCCTCTGCCTTAATAGTGGAATTATACCAGGAATTAATTTAGTTTTGGCATGTATAATTTCCACTGTTTATAATGGGTTTCCTTTGTGCTGAGAAAGTTGATTTTTGTTTGGCTGTTTATTATTACCTGATCTGTTGCACTGTGATGGGTGATTAATCTTTACCAGTTGTGTTATTAAGCAGCTCCTACAAAGTATGAATTCCAACAGTCTGCACTTCCTTTACTCCCTCAGTAGAAAGCCTGGGCACACGTTGCATTTCGTTTCTAATTGCATACATTAGGGTGAATTATGTGCCATTACTCAAAATAAATCTCTCTTTGATATAAGTTCAGCATATGAATGGCTGTTTGTAATTATACCAAGTTGAAATGGAATTTAATACTATTGTGCCTCATCCAAAATAACTGTGTGTTTTATAACAGGCTCAAATCAGCAATTTTCCATTGTTTCTCCGTTCAATGTGGCCATTATGAGAGAATCTTCCCCTTTGTAGATTTGAGCCAAACATTCAAGTGGTATGTGAATGGCACTGACAGAGGCAGAGGAAAGTTGATCCTTCCTAGTTTGCCGATTTCCATCTCCCTTCAAAGGGAGCAGCCACTGGGTGACTCCCTGCTCTGTCACTTTGGTTCAGTTCAACTCACTTTCGTGAACATGCTGAGTTCCCAACGTATGCAGTGGTCATTTGTCATAGGAAGACACCACTCCAGTGTCTAAACTGCTCTGTGGAGTAACAAAAAACAGAGCTGTATACAGTTTGGGGTAGGAGGAGAAAGGGAGGACACGCACTCTGGTTTCAGTCATTTAAAGAGCCCTTGGACCCTCCTGGGGTTGTTTTGGTGATAAATACCTATCCTCTGACATGCTGGAAAGCACAGGCACTGCTGGAGCAAATCAAGCATCTGCTTTCAACTCAAACATAGGATTTTTTTAAATGAGAGGACTAAACACATTCCTGGTGTCAGACCTTAACTTCACAGGGCTGGACTATTTTGTTTAATCTGTAGCTAGCACACATATTGTTCTGGATGGAATTTGTTATCAGTCACAGTTATAGGCAGCTCCAAGGCTGTATGGAGCTGAGACTCTTCAGCATTTGCAGTTCTGCTGGTGAGCTGCTTCCAAAAGCATGTGTGTGTTTGCTCCATTTTGGTTTTAATTATTGGTGGTTAAATACGCTTCAGGAGTGAAATATGTTTTGTCAGGAGAAATCTGGAAGTGCTTTCTCAGGAGAAAAATAATTAGAAAGGTTAATGTAATCCACTCTGTAAAAGACTTTAAACTCATTTGCTCCTAGACGTGAAGCAGATGCTTTGCTCGCAAAACTACATTAAATTAGCCCTGTGGGGGGTTCCATTACTGTTTCTCATGTACAGTAAAAATGGCAAATTAAATAGATATCAATTTTAAGTATTGAAGATAAAGTCACTTTAAAATGTGTACAGTACCCCATGCAAACCAGAGTCATTTCTCTGCATGTTTTGTTTCACACATCTTAGGAGAGTGAAAATTATAATTGTAGTTTTTCTGCATTAAAATGATACATCTCCTTGGATAGGCTGTGTAGGAATGTATTATTAATGCTGTAGCATAATCAACACTGAAAGCCCTGAGCTGCCAGTCAGTTCCTTGCAACAACTGCAGATGAACTTTGGGAACGATGTCCTATTGAGGCAAATGGACATAGCCAATGACTGGCCCCTGGCCGAGAAAGGCTTGCTCATTTTTTTTGTAGAGAGGTTTTCAGGACAGTTTGTATGTGTATTATAGAATTGTAAAAGACTTCATCCAGCTCTTTTTGGGCTTTCAAACTACCTGTGCTGGGCCACAGGAAGCTGAAATGTGATGAGAGTCTGGCCCAGAAGCACTCACTCTCTTGTTTGGTATTGCCTGGACAGTACACCAGCTTCTATCAAGTTTGCTGTGGCACAGACACAATAACACTCACCTGATGCAAATCACACCCGTGACTCTCACTCAATGTCTTCTTGTGTCTATCTGGCTAAAGTTTTGGCTGCAGTTCCATCATGCAGGCTTCCTTACAGGACATTATAACCCAGATGTTCAACCAGAAGGGGCAGAGGCTGGGCTGGCCGTTAGTGGAAAAACCTTTACAATTAAATATTTCAAAGCTGGATAAATCTGTTGTTGGGCAGAGTATGAAAATACTCTATTGGTTTTAGAAAATCTCCTATTGGTTTTAGAAAAACTGGTTATGCAGATTGTGTTTCCTCCTGTAATCCAGAGAGGAGATAGATTTCACAGCACAAAAATCCTTGTTCAGGTATTGTTGTGAGGAGGCTTTGAACCTGTTGTGACCCCCATTGGTGGTGATAATGAGGGATGAATTTCTAGAGTGAGAAATGCACAAAGACTATTAAAACTGGAAATTTGGAGCTCTGTGAATTTCCTTCCTTTAAGGTTAGCAGTTCCATCCGTCATTTCAGTTACAGTAGATATCTCTGCAAATAATTTTTCACTATTGAAAACACAGCCATCCCTCAGCTGGGATTAAGGCAGAAATTTGCAAGGAACAGAGGTAACTATGGGGCTAAGATAAGGGAGGTTGTTTCTCAAGAAGTCACTTGAGAGGAATTAATGTTTCTTGATCATTGCTTGAGCCAAGATCTCATCTATTTTCTCACGCTGATGGGACAGCAATATAAGACTTCTGCATTTTATTCCCTTGTTCTATATGCTCAAATTTATGACTTCCTCTTTGTCTGGCTAAACTCAACGATATATAGTATAGGAAAAGCTACTTGGCATAAATACAGAAAGGCAGTTCAGTCTGAGGCACAGAGAAAACAACTGCAGAGACAGATTTCTTAATGGAATGTGAGGTTTTCATTTTATCACTTCTTCTCAGGTCATCTGTCTGGGTGACCTCCATGAGTAATACCCTTTAAGCACAATAAATGCATTTCCCTCAGGTATGCTAGTGAAGAGCCCAGCCTCAAGGTCTCCTCTCACAAGAAGTCAGTTGCCCAGCAGCCTTCCTTTGTTCCACCCCCCGCCCCTCCCCTCTTCCCCAGTATTCCTGGCATATGAAATGTGATTTATTTATTTTTTGTCACTATCCAGCTGAAGACATCACAGCATTTGTGTGGAGTAGTGATGCCCTTCCCAGTGACTCTCTGTTTGGCTGCCCTTTTCCGTGGCCCACCTCTCTGGCCTTCACCCTTTTATCTCCTCCCTCAAGATCTCGCACATAGGAAAAGGGATTCCTTCTCTATAAACTTGGCATGGGGTACCGAGCCAAAGTCTGCCTGATTAAGGGGCCTTCTACCCAAGTCATGCTGTCTGTGATTATTTCCTTCCTCTGACTAACATTTTGTTCCCCTCGCAATCCATGTTTATGTATTCCATATTAACAAAAATATCCTTGAATTCTGTGTAACTGAAAGGAAAGGTGGCTTGTACCATTCAGTTGTTATCTCCTCACTCAACAAGAAGCCCTGGGCAATTGCCTTAAAGAGTTGTTATCTTTCTAGAGTTCATCAAAACATTTCAGAAGTCAATTTCTTGTCATTTAGGATGTTTGGCACCTGGCTTGGTACCAGCATCTGGAGTCTGTGTTGGAAAATGCAATAAGTCTCCCTCAGCCTGTTCACACACAGTCATTCACACCCCTAGAACAAAACCAAAACAACATTATCCCTAAAACAACAGAAAGATGCAGAAGAAAGAGATGTTGATAGAGTTCATATCCCCAAGGTGCTCTGGCTGGAGCACCTGCACAGGCTATGTGATGTGTGGCTATAAGCTACTGACCATTTGAGAGTCACTGAGGAGTTCAGGGCTGCCAGATTTCTGCTGTTTTCTCCTGGGTCTTCAGGCTCCAACAATGCAGCAAAGCTGTATTGGGCTAAAAGGCACCCTCTAGCAAAGAGGTCCATTGGCTTCAGATAATTCACCTATAGCATAAGAATCTGGAATTGTAACATTGTAAATTGAATAGAGTGCTAGCGTCAAAAGCGTCCTTTTTTTTTTTTTCTAGCTTAATTCCTTCATCTTCTCATTTGTACATGCTTGTTTTGCAAGAAATAAGAGCATGTTCCAGCGGTAACTCGGGCCCCAACAAATTTTTCTCATTCCTCACAAAAGTCTCAAGTGCTCAGTATCATCTGGAAGGACTGTCAAAAAGAAATAAGAGTATTCAGTTAAAAGAGCATTTACTCCATTAGACTGAATGCATTTTTTTTCCTTTTATATTTTCTAATGATAGTTTTCACAGCTGGAGTAGGGCTGCTTGCACACAGAACTGCAGACAACAGTTCTTAACTTTTGCTCTGTAAACATTGATTTTATTGTCTTAATTCCTCTTGTTTTACTTGGCCGTTTCCTTATCAGAATCAGAGGCCCTATGAGACCCCAAAACAATACACTTACTTTGCTAAGTTTTATTTCCTTAAATATGTTTCAGGTTACATCCACAGCCTAAGTGCCTTTACTAGTTTGATTCTGTTATGTCAAGGCTATTAACCTTGATGTCAAAACATGCTTGTGTCCAGCTAGTATTTGCTAAAACTGTCTTGTGTGTCTCCATATCTTCTTGCAAAATTCCTGGAAAAGTGATTGAATAGCAACCTTTTACCTCTGGAAATTTCCTATTCAGCAGCACAGGAATTCTGATTAATTGCTCCTGGTAAGTTGCTCCTTGCAGTGTTCTATTACACCTTTACAAAGGCTCAATGGAAAAGGACCTGGACTTCCTGGTTCCTCCTGCCAAGGTTCTGGGAGCACTTAGTTCTGTTTTGATTTGTTATCTTGTGTCTAAATGTTTCTAGCACCGTCTGTGAAGGAGAGGCTGGCTGGTCCTATCATGCCACATCCTGGAGAGACACAGTGGTATGTACCTTGTGAGCTTCTGTGGTATGTGAGCTGCAGTGATTTAACTGGGGCTGTCCCATCCCCAGGGTATGTTACTTCTGAGGTCGCTGAAGAGTTCTGTGCATCTCTGGGCCTTTTTATTTATTTATTTTTTGATATCCTGCATTTCACTTTGCTTTTGATAATTAATAAAAAAAAAACCCAAAAAGAAAAAAAACCCAAAAAACACCTAGAAGTAGGAAAATACTTTGCTTGGTCCAAAATATAACCTTTTTTTTTCCTGCTCAGCAGAAAGAGTCTTTCTTTTCTTGTAAATATTAAAACTTATTTTTGGTGTTTCTGAAATGGTGGTTTCTTACTCGGTGCTATTGAGATTTGATTTATAAGAGGAATCACTCCATATTCCCTTCCAGGGAAAACGAGTTAAAATAATTGGGAATCTGCTCTGCAATGGCTGTGTGAGAGTCCACCTTCAGTCCGTGCACCTGGCTTTGCTGCAGCCATGCTGTTGTTGTTGTTGCCAGGATAAGTAATGTGGCAACGGCCACAAGGTGTGGCATCAAGGGACAGTGCCAGGTGAGGCAGGGGCCAATGCCTTCCCTTTGCTGCTTGCCTGGGCTAGCTTCAACCAAACTCAGCAGGTTGGTCCCAACAGCAGTGAAGGGCTGTGCTGGGCATGGCCTGGTGCTGAGGCTGGCAGGAGGGAGACAATGCTTTCCTCTTGGTACATCTGATTTCCTTTACAGTTGTGAATTCACAGGAACAGGTTGATTTCTCATACCTGAGCTATGGTCGTGGTATAAGAGACCTTCAGAGGAAATTACATGGGAAAACTCAGTGTAATCCTGTTTAAATGGGGGCTGAGGATGGGTGTGGCTTTCCTGTCCAAAGTTCAGCTGGCCAGCTGCATGTAAAACGGCTCCAATAGCCTTTCATTCCTATGAGTAATCAGATATCACTCATCAAGCATAGATATGCCGTGGTTTGCAGTGCTATGTCCCAGCTATAGAGAAAGGATTTCAGGGGAGTGGAACTGGAGTAGTCAAGTCCTCGCTCTGCATATGGGGCACAGAGCTAATGCATAAACATGACCCCATGCTGAGCTTTTAACTGTGCTCAGGCAGCTGGGAAGCGAGGAGAGAGCCTTCCTGAGCAGTGGCACTTGCACCCCTATTCCCACCCCACATCTATCATGGCTGAAACCTGCACAGCTGAGGCAGGCTGCACTTGGGTGTTTTTTCTGTTTTTCTTTCTCTGAAGGCTTGTTCAGGAAGACTGAGGGGGCAGTGGAAAAGAGTGGTAGCACTTCTCAGTGGTATTTTGGGCACCAGAATTATAGCCTTTCTCCTGAATGACAGGTGTAGGTGAAGGGAAAACACACATCTTGATACACAAGCCTTTCTTTATCAATAAAGATGCAAATGTTAGTCCTTCTTTCTCCACAGAAATTACCCCAGTGAGTCCCTCATTGACAAGCTTTTGGCCTGGGCACCTTCACATTGCTCAAGCCTCAAGATACTCAGCTCCTTTCTTAAGTTCTTTTGATTCTTGTGTGATGACTGCTCTGACTATAGACTGCCAGTGCACAGCCCACTTGTGTCTGGGATGATTTATCCTCTTGGAGGTCTCGTGTTTCAACTTTTGACTGTGCAAATCCTTAGCTAATCCATAGGAGGATCTTGCTTTGGCCAGCAGTTCAGAACCAAGGTTTTAAGTTACCAGATAATAGACAGACAGGTCTGTGAGCTGAACGTAATACATGCTGCTGCAGCTCTCCCAAGATTAATGAAACAATGGACTATCATATGCGTCTTTATGGCTTGTTTAGTGGTTGTGTTCCTGACTCAGTGGGCAATCTAGGCCAATGCTTCCTGAAAGTAATTACTTTGGGGGCAATTAACATCATCTATGATCATGAAATAATTCAAACAACAAGGCTTCAGGTTTTTCTCATCTCCCTAGGGAGGAAGTACAGGTCTGGGACCTGAGTCAAATAGCTTCAAGCAAGAAGAGACTTGAAAGGATGACTCTTGTTGTCCTCTGAAGCGAAAAGGAAAGGAGAAGCCCTTTCCAGCCTCTAACATAGAAGTTTATGACCCACTTTCCTGGCTCACTACATGAACAGAATATGATAGCGTGATATGACAGACATACATGCAAACATTGACGTACTCTTTCCCTGGAGTGTTTCTCTTCTGATTAGCCAACACTGGGTTTCATGGGACCTGGCTCACTCTGTCATTCCTTGAAAGCTCTGACTTGCAGGTGTGGCATCACAAACTGGCCAGCGATGAGACTGTCTGAAGACCTATGACAGGACTCAGAGACTTCACCAAAAGGCACATATAAAACAATTGCTTGAAATATTATCGAGAAAGAGGATAGCTAAAAGATCCAGTTACTTTCATTGTGGTCTTGAATTCTCCTGAGGACTGAAGCAGGAGTCTTCCTCCTCTGATAAGCAAGATGCCTGTAAGGCCACGCATGTCAGAGCCACGGCTGAGACTGGTGACATGCCAGATGGAAATGTGCTGGATTTTCTGCAGGAAGAGTCTCAGCCTGCCCCTGGCCATGTGTGCCTGTCCTAGCCTAGTGCCACACGTGCCTGACATCCAGGCAAGCTATCTGGAGAGCTACAAAGGCTCAAAGGAGCCACAGCAAAAGAGGTGAAAAGCAGAGTGAGGTGTTGAATAAATGCTGGAATTCAAGCAGCAGAAGGCAGAGGGAAAGTATAGTTATGAGGGAGGCAAAGCAACTATTTAAGTTGGTTTAAAACTATCACAAAACCACATTCTGAACCAGCAATGACATCCAAATAAAAACACAGGATTTTCCTGTCCTGTTGTGGCTCCCTGTCTTTAGTTTGTTGTCTGCAGTAAATGTCCTTCAGCACAAGCTTTGGGCTTCTAAGTGCTCCATAAAACTGCTGAATGATCACGTGTTGAATAACCTCACTAAGGAAGCTTTGCAAATACTTGCCATTTGCAACTAGTTCAAAACTAGTCAGCAACCAGCTGAAACCAGAGAGACATTCTTTACAAAGAGAGTCAAAGTACAATTAACTGATGGTTCATAATACCTTGAGGCAATCACTCTTTGGTTTCATTTGGGTTTTTTTTCTCTTTCAGTTGAATTCAAAGTCAATTAAATCTCACCTTAAACCATAGGACATCTTTTTGCTTGATGAGTCTTCATTTGTTGAGTTTGTGTGTGTGGTGGTTTAACCAGCTACCCGTCAAGTCATATCACTCCCTCTCCTAAAATGGACAGAGGAGAGAGAAATATAATGAGAGGTTTATGAGTCAAGATAAGGACAGAGAGATCGCTCAACAATTAATGTCATGGGCAAAACAGACTCAACTTGGGGATAAAAAGGTTTGATTTATTAAAGGAACAATAAGAACAGGAAGATGAGAAATGAAAATGAATCTTAAACCACCTCCACCCACCCCTCCTTCCTCCAGGACTCTCCTTCCTTCCCCACCAGTGGCACAGGGGGTGTGGGATGGGGGTTGCGATCAGTTCATTACAGATGGTCTTTGCTGCTGCTTCTTCTCAGGGTGAGGCCTGCTCACACTTCCCACTGCTACACTGTGGAGTCCCTCCCTCCAGGAGACAGTCCCTCATGAACTGCTCCAGCATGGGTCCTCCCACAGGGGCAGCTCCTCACACCCTGCCCCAGTGTGGGTCATCCACTGGAGAACAGGACAGACTGCTCCAGCCTGAGTCCCTCATGGGATCACAAGTCCTGACAGCAAACCTGGTCTGGCGTGGTCTCCTCTCTACCCACAAAGTCCTTCCAGGAACTTGCTCCAGTATGGGCTTCCCACGGAGTCACAGCCTTCTTCAGGCATCCACCCGCTCCAGCATGAGCTCCTCCATGGGCTGCGAGTGGATCTCTGCTCCCCTGTGGCCTCCATGGACTGCAGGGGCACAGCTGTCTCACCATGGTCTTCACCACAGGTCACAGCAGAGTCTTTCTTCCAGGGCATAAGTACCCTCCTCCCCCTCCTTCTCCACTGACCTTGATGTCTGCAGAGATGTTTTCACATTCTCACTCCCTGTTGCTGTTGCCATTTAGCAACTGCGCAGCGACTGCACAGCAACTTCTTCCCCATTTCAAATATGTTATTCACAGAGGTGTTACCACAGTCACTAATTGGCCAGGCTTGGGTCAGCTGTGGGTCCATCTTAGAATTGACTGGCAATGGCCCTGTCAGCTACAGGGGAAGCTTCTGGCAGATCTTTGTTTAAAGAAGCCACCCCTGTAGCACCTGCTGCTACCAAAAACCTGGCCCAGGCAAAAACACTACAGTGTGAAGATACAGTGATGATAGCAAACGAAGGAGCCTAATCGCCTAGTGTTCCAAGTTAATTTTGATGGGAAATGTATTTTTCAAATCTGGTGACAGAAGCCATTGTGAGACGAGCTAGAAAATCCTTAGCAGGCAGTGTATTAGGAACTTTCAGACCTTGTCCTTGTTTATTGTTGGAATGGAGCTTCACACATGAGCCAGCAGTGTGCCTAGGTGGCCAAGAAGGACAATGGCATCCTGGCTTGCATCAGAAATAATGTGGCCAGCAGGACCAGGGAAGTCATTGTCACCCTGTACTCTGCACTAATGAGGCCTCACTTTGAATACTGTGTTAATTTCTGGGCCACTCACTGCAGGAAGGACATTGAGGTGCTGGAGAACGCGCAGAGACTGGTCAACAAAGCTGGTGAAGGGTCTGGAGCACAAATCTGATGAGGAGAAGCTAAGGGAACTGGAGTTATTTAATCTGGAGAAGAGGAGGCTGAGGGGAGATGTGATCACTCTCTACAACTACCTAACAGGAGGTTGTAGTGAGTTGGGGGTCCATCTCTTCCTTTCTGTAATGAGTGATAGGACAAGAGGAAATGGCCTCAGGTTGCACCAGGGGAGGTTTAGATTGGAGATTAGGAAGAATCCTTTTTTACAGAGAGAGTTGTTAGTCACTGGCACAGGCTGCCCAGGGATGTGGTGAAGTCACCATTTCTGGAGATGGTGTAGATGAAGTGCTGAGGCACATGGTTTAGTGATAGGCTTGGCAGTGTTAGGTTAATGGTTGGACTTGAGGATATTGAAAGACTTTTCCAACCAAAATGATTCTATGATATATCATAGCAGAGATGAGGTTGGTTTGACTGGTCTATAAGTTCCTGGCTTGCCTTTTACTTTCTCTAATGATAAGCATTATGCTTAACATCTTGTGGTCTTTTTGAACCTTGTTGCTTGTGCTGGAGGCAACTGGTTATCTCCAGAGATTATTTCAGTTTAAATATTCTAGTACACAATTTACTAGATCATTTGATTTGGTCAATTCTGATACTGGGCTGAGATGCACAAGAAATCAGTTAAATTAATAAATTAATTTAATATAATGAAATTATTATTATAGTTCAAACTAGAAAATATAGTTCAAATTTCTTAGATGACTGCATAGCAGGACATGCTACTGGCCTTGTTGGTACAATATGTTCTTCATTTGCCACTTTAGTTTAGAACTGGAAGACAATATACAGCATAGGTGAAATGGAAGTGTAAGGAATGATTTTAACAGTCTGAACACCAAGGTGAGCTTTCCCTGTGAAAGGAAACATATTATCCTAAGAAGAAATGTGAATGTATCTCAGCTTCATCAAAATAATTTTTGCTAAAACTATAGAGCTGAAATACAAAATGTTACATTCTGTTTGAAAATCTCTTCATTTTAATTAAATTGTAGTCTCCCTTTCTGGCCAAGCCAGAAATACAGTTTTTTTGAATACTTAGATGATGTTTTTCATATTGTCATCAAAGGAGCTACATTTGTGCAAAGCCTTAAATGCTCTGAGTGTGAATTTGGAGCAGTTTGCTGTCGGGTTCTCCATAGAGTTCTTAAAAAACCTAATTGGATGCTGTCCTCCCTGGTAGGCAGACCTGCCTGGCTGTGTGTTCCCGGGTCAAGAGCATTGACAAGAGCACCAGTGGCAGCACCGGCAGGTTCTCACCCTCACAGGTTATGAAACGCCACACAGATATTGCAGTGACAATCCTGGGTGCAGTTTTCTGTGCTGAAGCTGTCTATGGAGAGTGCTGCTCATAGGCAACCTCCTCACCAAGCACATGTGTGTGCACACATCCACATGCACTCCTTGTGGGAATGCTGTTGGTGGCTGTTTGCAGAGCCAGAGGGTTGTTCTAATATGCTGACACATCTCCAGTGCAGCCTATGGAAATTTTTTTCCCCTCTGGAAATGTTCAAAAGTGGCCTAGATGAGCAGTAGCTTCTTCAACATTTCACATTTCTTTTAAAAGAATTAATTTTCTTGTACATTTTTTTTTTCTCATTCTGGCACACATATGTTTTGGAAGGCTATGCTTCCTTGTGTGATTATTATTATAATTTTGAGAAAGGTAGTCTGCAATACAAAGGGTTTGTTTTTAACAAGAGGTTCCTTACTAGAAAAAAACATCTTTTCTAGTTTACATGAGCTGTTTACCCTTCTCCTTTGCAGTGTGAATGTGAAACAGGGTCGTCTTGTTTTTCTGTATCTGCATTTTTTTTGGTGTGAGGTGAATTTGGGGAGCTCATAAGTCAACAAGTCACTGCTACTTTTGTCCATACCGAGTGCATTTAAAAGTGATATTGTATATATGCCACAGTCTCACTTTTCTACAGTTAACTTTTGGCACAGGACTTCACTTTGTAGCTGTAAATGCACTGCAGGCATGTTTTAACGGCAACATTCAAAATGTAGCAGAAGCTTATATCTAAACTTGGCACTTAAATGCCTCCTTCCAGGATTCCGGGGATGAGTTGCCAAAGTAAGTTCTCTTCAGCATTTATTTGGCCTTCTCTTGGCATGGGATAGGCCCGTGCAATTTAAAATGAAGTTACAACTTCAGCATAACGTTGAAATGTAATAAAGCCTCCAGCCAAATGAAGCTTGTAATTGGTATGTTACTTTCAAGTGAGAGAATGGCTCAGGCAGGTTCAGCATTCTGCCTGAGTTGCAGAACTGCCGTAATTATCCCGTGTGGTTTTTAATACTGCTGAGAAAAAGAAAGTGCAATAATTTTTAGAACTACAGTCTGCTGCCAATATACAGCTAGCACCTAAGCATTTCAACCCATGAATTGTTTGTGAACAGTAAGGCAGGGTCAAAAATTGCTATTGCCAACATAGGTTACTTGTAAAGTACTGTGAATACTTGTGGATGTGAGACTGTCATTAAGACTAATTTAATTTCAAGATTAAACTCTTTCTCTCTGTTCCATTGCAGACCTGCAATGTAACATGTAAACATGAGAGGGTGGACTAAAAAATGTAATTTTACTGCTGGTCCTTTCTAACTTTCAATGCTTGAGGTTTTTTCCTCATTTTTTAGTACATTCTTATGACCAATGTAAATAAATCTGTATAGACATGCACAAACACATACATGTATATAGAGAGAGACATTGGAATTTGATGTGCCTCTATAGATTTCACACCTTTCTAGGAAAACTAAGATGTTATGAAAGTTCCCTTTGCAAAAGGGTACCCTTGGGCAAGCATATTGCACGATGAAGCCCCTACAATAAATATGTGTGAGAGTTGCTGAATATATTTAATTCACATTTGTCTGTCAGAAATAATAAATCTAAATCCTCAAACCCAATCATGTTGATATTTGTTTAACCTTTAAGGTGAGGTAACACCCAATCACCTCCTTAGCCTGCTGTGCTTATAGCAGTCTGAATGTTCACAAACACAGCTAGTAAGAACAAATAGTAAAAACAAACTTTATATTATGAGAGAAAATACTAAGCCAATACATTTCTATCATTGCAAATGTCTGCTCATTCTATAACTGTAGGTTATGCAGACTTTCCTTTTCTTATTGCTTTCAGCAAAGATGGGAAGGTGATGCATGGCCTCTCATCCACATGTGCTTTATGCTCAGGATGGCTCCACAGTGTCCACTGATGCTACAGGAAATAAAGAAGGAGCAGCTTCCTTCTAAAGTGATGTATCTACTGAAACCAGAGAGGACTGTTAAAAAAAAAAAACAACCACCAAAAAGAAGCAGGATTTGAAGTTAGTGTACAGTCATGGAACTCTGCACTTTCTAACAAAAATCTTTGATTGATGTTGTTGTTACTGCCTCCAGCTCCACAGGGATAAGTGAGTCTTGTCAACAATAGTGACTATTTTGTTTCTAAACCATTACAGTGCTCTGAAACACCGAGTGGCTGATATTCCCATTGCCCTAAAGAACAACTTTGGTACTATCTTTAAGGTTTTGTTGGTTTTGGTTTTTTTTTGTGGCATATAGCCCCGTACATTCATTTCACCTACAACTGGACTCCTAGCAGGCACTGAGAAAATTCCTCTTGGCACTACAATTGTCCTTTCAGTCTGCTTTTTTTGAAGTGTTAAAATTCATCAACGGCAACAACAAACTACTACATCACTACTTTGATGAGCAAGTGCATGGATTGTCACTGGAAAGTGACCTGAGATGGATATTTTTTAATTGGAGCAATGTGTCTATGCGTTTGAGATGGCAAAGATGTCATGGTTCAGGCCCAGCCAGCACTGAAATACCACACAGCCTCTTGCTCTCCCTTCCCCATACACCCCCACCTTCTGAGCAACTTCTTATAGAAACCATCTTTACAGCCCCTTCCCAGTTACCAGAAATGTCTCCACAAACCCATGACAAAAGATGAGATTAGTTCACCCTCTTCACCTCTAGACAATTCCAGAAAAGACTGATTGTTTTGAAAGGCACCTAGCTCACAACAGATTTTACTGATTCCAAGAGCCTTTCATTGCTCTAGCAGGTGAGCATCAATAAATAGATTACCCTTGGGTGAAGGAATCCAGTAAATTCTTCAAGAACAGGTAAAACTTGTTGGTCTTTTCCTGCACTACATTCCAAACCATAACACTTATACAAGTGAAGATTGGGCACAGTGTTCAGGTTGTTATTGCCTCTGTACTTTTGTAAATGTTTTGTTCCCAAGTGGCATTATATTATTTTTTTTTCCTTAAAGTGCTCACATGCTTTAGGAATAAAAATTTCAAATTTTATATGCTACTCATGATAGCAACTGAGCTTCTTAAGGCCTCAAAGATCTTGAAAGGAAGACTCCGGGATAAAGTTTTCCTACATGACAAGGTCTTTGGTGATTACCTCCTCTTGATCAATTGCCTTCTATCCAGACTCTGTGCTTGGGCTCTGCGGGGTAGCATACATCTCAGTTTGTTAGGTCAAAACTACTCCTTTATAAGTAATTACTGCTGACCAGTTAATATCTTTTCACAGAACCAGAACTGAAGCTTGTCAATACAGCATACTTAAATTTAACATCCATAAGAAAGAAACACAGGATTTATCTTGTGAACAAACTATGTACAACTTCATTACTACCGTCAGAATAGCAGATTACCATAGCATTCTGCCTTGCAGGCATAACAGGTAAATTATTTCACTATTAATTTCTTTCATATGATTTTGAGGATGTTCACTCCTGACCTTTGACATCTATTCCTTCTTGTGCTACGCACAGGCCCAGGTCTTTTCCCAATCCCCTTACATAAGTAAGGAACTAGGCTTTAAAATATGTTTAAAAATATGGGCTCAATTTCATACACACCCAGAATCACACACACAATCACATAGAGAATCACACACAGAATGGTAGGGGTTAGAAGGACCTTTAGAGGTCATCTAGTTCAACCCCCTGCTAACTAGATCAAGTCACACAGGAACGTGTCCAGGTGGGTTTTGAAAACCTTCAGAGAAGGAGACTCCACACCTTCCCTGGGCAGTCTGTGCCAGGTCTTCCTCACCCTCACTGTGAATGGGCATTTCCTTAGCTCATCCTTTGTTTATACCTAGGTCTCCAGATGAGCTAGCACCTCTAACTCACAGCGGTTGAAAAAAAAGCAGCAGAATAAAACTGATCATATAAATTACAAAAGAAGCTCTAAAATTTCAAATTAAGACTTCTAGAGTACATTATTCTCCTTTTCCCTTTCCCCCCTTTCTTCTTTAAGAAGAAACAATGAAAAGAATGAAGACCCACAAACCAAAATTAATCGCTGTAACTAATGATAACCTCTTATATTTTTACCTGCTGAACATGGTAATTAACATTAATATTCTAACTGCAATGAGAAAAACAAGTGCCACATTATGTAAACATTTGCACTGAGGTCCCAAGATTTGAATCAGTCTGGAAGCCATTTATTGATTACAGCTGGTGAAACTGGCTAATGAACAAGGTTAGGTTTCCTCCTTATCTGAGACCTTTTTCACAATTGACTGTGTTGCTCATTCATCAGCTAGGCAAGACTCAAAGTCCTTTGAGAGATCGGGCTGCTTCTTTATGTGGAGCTTACATATAAGCTCCCGATTAGCGAGTTCATTAAAGGAATTTCCAAAGGTGGCCAGGTCTGACTGATGGTGACTATTATAGCTGTAATGTGAGAGTTATACTGAAAAGAGAGGACAAAAGGATAAAAGTACAGTGAGGGAGACATCAATGTCATGAAAAAACAAAGCTCAAGCAAAAGTACAGTAGCTCTGAAAACAGATGTGAGGAAGCCCTTTTGTAGTGATGATTTTAACGCCCACTTCAGGAAAGTCTCTAAGTTAGTGATGGATTTTTGTTTCTTCTCAGGATGTAATTTTTGCTTTCAAGTAATGGTTGTATGAAATTTCATGGAGGCAGAACTGTTCACAGACTCACAGAATCTTAAGGGTTGGAAGGTACCTTGAAAGATCATCTAGTCCAACCCACCTGCCAGAGCAGGGCAACATAGAGCAGGTCACACAGGAACTCATCCAGGTGGGTTTTGAATGTCTGCAGAGAAGGAGACTCCACAACCCATCTGGGCAGCCTGTTCCAGTGCTCCCTCACCCTCACAGTGAAGAAATTATTCCTTGTATTTCTTTGGAACCTCTTGTGTTCCAGCTTGTACCCATTGTCCCTTGTCCTTATCATTGGCCATCATTGAAAACAGCCTGTCTCCATCCTCCTGACACTCACCCCTCAGTCTCTTCCAAGCTAAAGAGCCCCAGCTCCCTCAGCCTTTCATCATAAGGGAGATGCTGCACCTAGTTCATCATCTTTGGCGGCACCAGTGCTGAACTGTCTCCAGCAGCTCCCTGTCCTTCTTGAACTGAGGGGCTCAGAACTGTTGGCTTGGTTAGAACAACACAGAAATATAGAAACTTTCAAAAACTAGAAAAACTATCTGCTTTGTTGTGAAGACAAGCTTTGAGTTAGACAGGAAGAAAGAGATTTTCTTTATGTTAATGGAAGGTCAAAAATTGTTCTAGTGTTATAAGCCAAAGCAAGTTAATGCCAATATTAGTTGGAACAAATATTGCTCTCTCTGATTCTTGATTCAGAAGTTTTTTCACATGAAGTTTGAATCCTTGACTAGTGGATGAGTATTTCTGAATCTTCAGCTAAAGTTAGTGTGGAGAATTTCTCTTTCTATCCCCATGAACCTCAACTGGTTTGTTATTCTTTATGCCAAGAAGCTTTTAAAATCCTGTAGAAATTATATAGTACTAAAGGGGAGCAAACACAGAAGCACCATTGCAATGTCATCGGCTGTCAGTAACTGTCTTGGTTGCACTGGAGATGTCATAATTTGCACTGTGCACAGAGTAGGAAATACTGACTTACTATGATGTTTATTTCAAGCTAAGACTTAAAAAATGGTAAGGATGGTCTGTCTCTGACCTGTCTGGCATTGCATCACTGTCTTGGTAAGAAATTTTGTCCCAACTAGAGTACCAAACCTCAGCATGATGCTGTTGCTCTCTTGCTCCTTGGTTTACTACCTATCACTGCTGCAACAAGTTTGCTTCTGTCACCTTTGAGGCTTATTTTCATGTATTTGTAGGTTGCTTTACATCCCTGTTTTGCCTCCTCTTTACCAGGCCAAACAAACTCGTGTCCTTCAAACTCTTTTTACAGCTCTAGGTTTCTCACTGCCTCGGTAGCTGGATCCTTTCCAGCTTCTGGGCATCCCTTTTCTTTCACTGGGAGGGTGCAAGTCACTCCAGTGCAATATTGCTCCCTGCCAAACAGGAGCAAAAATTTCCCTTGTTCTGCTGGCCATGCTTCTGCTTACATAGCCTATTATGCCATTTCCCTGGTTGATAATGTAAATGTGTTCTTGGTTCACATTTCATTTGGTTTCCACAGTAACTCCCAGGCCTCTTTCAGCAGGTCACCTGCTCAGCTGGCACTGGTGACCGGGGTTATTCCACCCCTGGTGCAGTTTTGCACTTCTTGAATACTGAGATCTCTGTTGGCCCAGTGCTCGAGTCTGTCTGTCAAGATGAGAGTGTCCTTGTTGTAGACCCTTGTCTACAGCCTTGTCTTATTTCCACTTGTGAGGAGAGCCAAAGTATTCTTAGGAAACTTGATTTTACAAAACTTACAGTTGTTTCTCTTAAACAATATTCATACCCAAACTTGAAGTTATTTTTACACTTTTTTCCCCCCCCCAGTTATTCATAACAATCCTGGGTGGCAAAATCAATATTATCTCCATTAGTAAGCCCTGGCCAAACTATCTGGTGCAGGCATCAGCAGCAGCAGTGTGGCTGTGGGAACAGCATGCCTGTGTTTTGCAGAGGCCAGCAAGAATACATATTAACAGAAATGGAATGTTTGTTTTGGATGTTGATTTTCATGTAGAGGGGAGAGCTGACCACCTGTAATGATACATGGTACAAGCATCATGTATAATGTATGTGTTAACAGGGATAAATGTTGTACCCAAATATGCCTGTCTGTGGAATATCAGTGAAAGAACAGGATGTCAAGGCTCCCGAGTCCCTAAAACTAGTCAAGTTTAAGGCCAGGCATTTAAAAACTACAGGCCAATGATCATGAAGGTTTTTTAAACAGTCTAAATCATGTGATGCTTTATTGATAGGGGGAAAAAAAAAGATTTGTAGCTTCAGTTACAGAAAGGTTTTAACAGAACTTGAAAATCCAAGGTGTGGCGATTTAATTACATTTTTTTTACAACCTGAGGTTTTGCCACATTGTTGTTTACATCAAACTATAAGCTCAGCTTTCCCAGAGCTACCCCTCCCGCACCCTCAAAAGTCCATAGAGTAGAAAGCTGTTTACAGGGACAGGTATCTCATCTAAGGAGCCTTTTATAAAGACACTCTATCCTATGAGATCTCTGTAGTGAATGCAGTTGTCACTCAGGTGCAAAGAATTAGGTACTGCATAGCACAGCTGCTGTATCTCCTTACCTGCAGATTGCAAGGGTCAGAGCTATATAGGGAAGCATTCAGAGGTTTGAAAAAGTCATAGCAAGGAGAAGAAAATGGCAAGTGATGTGATGTGGGAATGGTCTGCTAAGTTCAGCTGTGGATGAAAGCCAGTGATGGTTAAGTGACCTGGTATCAATAGGAAATATGAGCATTCATGGCTTTTAAATACCACTTTACATAGAAGTGGAGCTGGGATACTCCCACAAATGACCACCTCAAACATTATGGTATGGTTTCTGAGAAGTACGTTTGGGGAAATATGAGATTCCAACAACTCGAACGATATTACTGAAGATGCTTCCCATCAAAGCTCTTCAGGGAGTAATAAATAGACCTAAGATGCTTTCCATGGCTCTTTTGTCCCTTCAGAAATAATCTTGCATGCAAAAAAAGTTTGAGTGAGCTAGGCTGCACCTTCTAATAGATCCCCTGCCAGTGAAATGGCAGGTTAGAAAGCAATTTGGAGAGCCTTGGAAACTTCTTACCACCAACAATGAATTATCCCTTATTTTAAGGTTACCCCTTACAGGGCCCATATTCTTAAATTACTCCCCTGGAGGATTCGGTTCTTTGTATACAGAGGTATTGCAAAACACCAGTGTGTGTGCCTCTGTGTGTGTGTGTGGGGCTTTCCTGTACTGTTACAACCTTAACCTTCCCCACTTGGGGAGAGACTGTAAACCCCTGAGCAACCATTGTATTAACACAACTACTGTTTGAATGAAGAAGGACCCCAACAGATGCGTCTCACATTGTCTTGGCAACAAAATCTTCAAGCCACACTTGCAACATCCATTGTTTTGGGACCCTCTCTTCCCTTCACCCTCTGCTGACTTTTCTGCGTCTGGGAATGTGACTCGAGTTTTATGGAGGTAAGCAATATGTAACTCTCACTTTCCTGACAAATTTACAGGAGATGGAATTGACTTTGATGTAGAAGCAGAGATGGGACTGCTGGATTATTTCTCGTCTCAGCTTTGTCAGTGAGGTGTGACTTTCAGTGATTGTCTGCTAAGCCAGAGCAAAAATGATTTGTACCTTACAGCATGTGTGCACTTTGCATCAAGCCTGTTGTACAAAGGACTTCCCAAAAAAACCACATTAACTGGTTTATCTTGGAAGGAGAGGGAGGAAGAATCATGTTTTTCTCAGTTTAGTAGGAGAGTTATTGTTATGGCCCAGAAAGAGCAAAAATGTTGGGAAGAACTTCACAGAAACCCTCCTTTTCTTTTCCTCATCATCCTCCTCTTCTTATCTTGACAAAACTATTACTAAATGACACAAATATAAAAATTACACTGTTCTGCTCCAATAAATATGCCTCCACTTAAAGAGAAACAGTACAAGTTAGTTATGGGCTATTTGCTGTCCTCTTTACGAAGACTGCAGGTCACACTGGGGTTTTGCTTGCAGCCAGAGCTAAATGTCCTGGGGAGTGTCAGGATGAAACCTTGCCAGTGATGCTTTTAGCAGTCAGAAGAGTGTCTTGTCCAAACCACAGGGTCATGAGCATTTAACAAGAATTTAATGTTTAACAAGAGTTTTGTTAAGAGATTTCTGTGGCTTGAGATGTTACATTGATTTTTATTTATAGTTTTTTTAGCAGTGTGTCTATGGAGAAAAATTTCTAGCCAAGGCCCTACAACCAGACTGCATGAGTGGAAACAGTGACAAAGCAAAACACACACCTGCTGCAGGTGGCTGGTTTAAACACCTGAGAGATCGGGGACTGTTGTCCAGGGTTACACCTTATTTACCTTTGCTTTTTTTTTTTCCTGGGTGGGAATCAACTAACTGCTGTTTGCCAGCTAATGGTGAGCCTGAGAGCAGACATGCACGTTCCAAGGGTTTTGCCAGGCACAGTTACCGTGACTGTTTGATCAATGCTGATAAGTGCATTTGGTAAGAAGCGAGTGCTCAAAGGATGGGCAGACAGCAGCCGTTCACCTCTGTGCTGCTTACTCAGAGCTCTCCCAGGCTGTGATAATTGTGCCCACCCCAAATTTGTCCAAACAATCCTTGCCAAAGCATCTGTCCCACAGGCCATGTGCCTGCTCCATAAAGCTTTCCTGTGGGCATCTCTGCTGTGTGGTGTGCTGCCCTGCACTGGTACAGCAGGCACTGGAGGGGAGCCAGCAGCCTCTGACTAGCTGAGAGCATCACAATGGGGAAGAAAAAAAGGCATCTATTCATGACCATATGCAGAGGGGTAGAGCCTTACATGGCTCAGGGATGGGCCAGGGGTGGCTGCCATGAGTCAGGCAGCTCTCTGTCCCTGCATCCACCATTTGCTTATCTTGTCATTGAAGTCCATGGTGAAACTTGCAATGTGGACCAGTAAATGTTCCTCCAAAGCTGTTCCACTGTTGAGCTACAGTGGAACAAGCTGGGGGTGATGGGTTTTTTTAATCCTCTCGGAGTCACAATTGTAGGATTTGAAAGCACCTTTCCTTTGAAAAATATACAAAATTGAGACAGTGGGGCCTGACTTTTAGATCTTCACCTTCTTAGATCAGGCCACCTCACGTTTTTATGTCTTTTCCTCTTTTTTTTTCATGCCAATTTAACAAATCTACCTCTGTAGTCATTGTAGTACATGTGAAGAACACGAGATTGCCTATGAAACACAGGTACTAAGTACCCCAGGTGTACCTTCTGTTTTATAGGTGAACATATTATAGAGTACAGAATTTATTGTGCCCTATTTACTATTCATAATTCTCCCCACAATCACTTAATCACAACCCTAAGCCCATGTAAAGGTGAATCTGTACACATTTCTTTGTAACAGTAGAAAATAACTGATGTAATTAAGAGAAAAAAAATCCTTGGTGGATGGGTAATCTGTGCTGTGTATTCAGAAGGCACAGCACTGGTCAGGCTGCTGGCCCACAGATGTGGCTGTACAGGAGGCAAGTGTCAGACCTGTGCTGGATTCCCTCAGCCCACAGTCCCCTCAGGAAGACCTCAGAAGCCTGCAAAACAAAACCCCTTAGCAATGTTGAGCCCTTAAGCCTTGGCAATATTCACTCCATTTTTTTTTCACTCCACATATAAGTTGTGAAGAGAAGTGTGTGCAACCTTGTCAGGGTTTGCAGTGAAGGTCTCCTGAGATGACTCCTTCTTGCTGGAGGTGCCAGAAGTGCCTCCGAGCCAGACTGTCTTGATTTCTGGCAAGTGAGTTTCAGAGCTTCTGAAATGTGTTCTTTCTTTTTCCACACTGCTTGCTTGGCCTTTCTCACTTTCACAGTTGACCCATCTCATCCTTTTTTTTTCTATCAGGGCAGCATTTGCTGCCTGACCTGACATTTCTCACCGGAGATTCAGCATCGCTCCCCCCTCACCAAAGACAAGCCAGCTCCCTTCCCTCCTCCCCATGCTCTGGCTTTCTTGCCCCTTCCCCATTGAACTGCTCTGGCGTTGACACCTCTTTCAAATACCTCTGCTCCAGTCTTTCACACCAGAAGACAGTTTTTCCTCCATCTCTCTGTGTCATTTAAACTGTCACAAAACTTTTGCCAAGAACACCTACAGGTGCTATCCAAAGCACCAGTTTTTGACTTCCAGGTTTTAAGGATTTTCAGGTTGAGTAGTAGTAGCATTAAAAAAAAAAGACTGCTGCTTGCAAATATCACTTTGTAGATTCTGCTTTTCATCAGCATGTATTTCACTGGACCTGGATTTCTCATCACAGCCTCCTTTTATTTTAAAAACTCTAATACATTTGTCAAAATGCTTTTAAAACAACAAATATGATTCTACTAATAAAATATCTTTTTGAGGCTACATGTTTAGAGCACCTTTACTTTTTCATCAGGAAAGAAGAAACTTCTAAGGATCCTTATTTTAATTTTCAGAAAGACATACAACAATTCCTGTAATCTGAGTTTTCATTTTAAACACAAAGCAGCAGCCACACACCTAATCCAATGTGCTAACAAACAGAAAGAGCTTTATCCTTCACGAGGATAAAGGTTTGCCTTTGAAAGCCTCCATTGTTCTCTCTGCAGCATCCTGTGTTACCCTGTTGTGGCTGCAATGCAAACTCAAACGTAACCACAGCACAAACACACCGTACAGCCCGCCCCAACTGCACTGCCAACCAACACTTTTATTACATCCTGCATTCCAGTTCCAAGGTTCTCCAGTCTTAAACGTGAGCACGGTTTTTAATTGCGCTATGCCAAATGTCCAGTGTTTTGAGTTAAATTCGAGTGTGCTCATGTATCCTAAGGCGCTGTGCCCTTTCCAGGCAGAGTTCAGCACTGAAAGTACACCATTACTGATTTATTTTGTTATTATTCCAAGACAAATACATCTATTTTGGCTGAGGTCCATTATCTCATGACCTTTACAGGCTTCAGAAAGTTTTTGAACTTTCTGAAAGATACTACCTTCTTAGGCAGCAGTTAAGAAAGTCCCTTTCAGTCTTCCATCATTTTTCTGTCTTCACCCAGTGGCTCAGGCTTGGCTACTTTAATTCCCGGTGAACACAGATTTAAGACGTATTTTTGAGGGTCAAACAATGCCTTTAAATCTTCCTAGAACTCAGGGAGACCTGAAATCTCTTATTTAAGTTACAGGGGCTTCCGGACATACAAATACATTTGAAGTTGTAGCGGTGTCCTTCTGAACCCCAAGATGCAAGAGCAGGCTGGAAACTTTTGAGGTCAGCACCTTGTAAGGTGTGAGTGATGGCAGCTTGACTGAAGAGTCCTATAGGTCACTACAGCTCAGAGACTGGCAAAGTGCAAGCGTAGGAAAGAGAGGGCCTTGGGCAATTTTAGAGGGAGTATATGGTCAGCATGGGAAAAAAGATGAGCCTTGTATTTTCAGCTGGTGTTCCTGTTCCCATTCATGGTCATGGTGCTGCCTGTTTGGTGACCAAGGTCATGGGCATGTTCAGAAGGCTTTGACACCATGGGAGAATCTGCAGTATTGGCTCTAAACTGTAGCTGCTAAGGACACGTAAGGCAAATGCCCGCTGCTGCTTTTTTTTTTATGTCTAGATATTTAGGCTAGTCTGAGAGATCACTAAGAATAACAGCATATATGTAGGGGAATGGGAGCTTAGGCTGAATATTGAGAGATCTGCAACAAAGTTAAGGAGCTTGAATTATTTACAGTGGCACTGGACACCACACTGGAAATACAGTTGAAGAAAGGATGCAAGCAAACTCTAATTTCTGATCCTGAGCTGACAATACCTTTAATGTGTATAATAAACTGATCTGGGCTCCGAACAATTGAAATAAGATAAAATAGGTTGATTTCCTCATGATATGCAAACCTATTAAAGTACCCAAAGAATGACTGTAGAGAATGGGAAATCTATGTATATTGTCTGCAATAAAACCCCTTTTGTCTTTGGTATATTTGAGCAAATCTCCCTACTGTGTTTTCAACGGGGAGATGCTGTGCAAAATCTAACCCACTATGCTATGTGTAAACTCACATGGTTATATTAGCATCCTATTCTTTAAGACCCATCCTTGATTCACTGTGATCTTGAGCCCACGTGCATTTTCTCCACTCTGATTTCTGCTGCTGTTTCCGGATCTTTGTTTCATATCAGATGATGCCTTAAAGTCACGTTATCTTCCCCACTGGCTGAGTCTAGAGCATGAGTCAGGAATGTAAACTGAGGTTTTAATCAGTAGCAACTAAAGTAAAAGAACAGAGGAGCAGCTACTGGAGTTGAAATAACTTGGGAAACGTCAGTTTCACCATTTAGCATTGCTTTTACGTGATTCACGCTGTGACTGTGCTCATCAGGCTATCTCATGAACCACCCTCTCAGAGGTCTGTGAAGTGGTACTGTTGGGCGTTGTAGTCCCGAATCCTAAAGACGGGAAAATGTAATGCTTCTGGCAAGCTGGAGCCTAAGGGCTAAACATGGTAACAAGCAAACAGGCAGCCTGAGGTCCCCTCAGCTTTAATGGGTTGCCTTTCAAGGGCGTACTGCCAGGCTAAGCAGCAGCCAGTGCAATGGCTGAGATTTTTCTATCATTGCTTATGATGATACCAGTTCATCTCACCTGCAGTTTCGTATGGACCCAGACAGGAAAATTGAACCTTTCTTAATAGACAGCATATCCCTACTCAAAAGAAAAACCCCACAAAAAAGCCAAATAACCTAAATCTCCTGTCTCTTCAGAATTTAATTCAACATTTTATATAGTTTAATTCTATTTAGCAAGGGTGGGAGAAGAAAAAGCATTAATATTTAGGAGCAATGACAGTAGAAGAAAGGTAGAAGGACAAAGGGAGGAAAAGAATGACTAATTCTCTGGCAATGAATGTCTATATTCTGTGGTATGTACTATATTATTCATACTAATTAAAAGTTTCTACTAAAATTATTCATTTTTTCTAAAATAATTCAGTTTCTACTAAAACAATTCAGAAAGAGAGTTGTATTGGGTTGTGGTTCAGACATGATCTCAAGATAAGAAGAGCTGGGATCAGTTCCTCATTCAGCCAAAGACTTTTGAGATGCCACCCAGTCTGTTTATGTTTCAAGGTTGCAAATCTCCTCTATATAAAAGAGCAAGTGGGAAGGTTACATTTCCCTGGTCCGAAACTATAATGAGGATGTTTGAGATCTCCAGTGGTGATATGACCCATGGTAAAGTTTACTGGCAAAGACTAATTAAAAAGAGCTGAAGACAGAGCATGACAGGTGCTTTGGTAGGTCAGCAATACTGGACAAAGAAAGCTGGAACAGATCAAAAAGCTAAACAGTAAAAGTAAAAGCAAGGTAAAACCAAATTATTTGCAGAAGCACCCTGATGCCAACAAAAGCATTAAATAGTTTGCCTTCAGTAATTCCCCTGTTACAGAAAAATCTAAGTCTCTGTACCTACATTTAAATTAAAAAATGAATCTGCTCTTTTCAAGGAAGGGCTAAGACTTGAAAATACATTTGCTGCATCCCAGCGAACAGGTTCACTAATAACAACAAAGACCAAAGACAGATTTTTTTTTGCATTAGAGAGAACACTTTATTATTTCTCTGACAAACATTCTTTGCTTTCTTTGGAGCCCTGCTGAAATGTTTTTGATTGCATACAAGTAGGAGATCAGTTGTAATAAGGTGTGTCATTATTTCTCATCCCGGTTTGTAGCTTTCAGTTGTTGCCAGGTCTGATCCACTTCTTGACTTTTGAACGCTGCTGTGATTTTAAAAGGATGTTACCAAAGAATCATAGAATTATTCAGGTTGGGTAAGACCTTCAAGATCATAAAATCAATAGAAAAAAACCCTCCAAATTTTCACCTTGTCCTTAATAACATGTTACTGGGAGACAGAAATACTAAGTAGGGCATTTTAAAATTGCTATTATTTTTGTTTAAAATGGCACATGAATTTCACAGAATTAAACCAGCACTTGAGTATTTCTAAAAGCTCCCTTCATGATGGTTAGAATGTAGTTCTTCATTCCTGTGCTAACCTGTGTTCAGGTTGAGTCTTTGTATATTAATTTTACCTAACAGTACTTTTTGGGTAGTAAAAGTATATTTCTTGAGGTTTCCTGGTGTTTGTTCATTTATGGCATATGCAATGTTACTTAGGTTAACAAGTTAGAAGACAAAAGTTAGATTTTAATTGTCTGTTTTCTATCATATTTTAAAAAAATAGAGAAACAATTTCCTCAACATGTGGTGCTCTAAGTTCCCTTCCCCTCTGTTATTTTTGGACCTGGAGTATTTTGAAAATGACCTCTTTGAAAAAAAAAAGTATTTTTAAAACCTCTTACTGGAATGCATTTGATTTGAGCTATTCAAAGCAAATGTGAAGGACTAACAGACCTATGAAAATGATCTATGATGGGAAAGCAGGTTTGTGTGCTTACCTCCCCAGGACACATTCTGTCCTGCATGCATGTGTGGGACTTTTTGGGAACCCTGTGAGAACTGAGTGCATCTACCAGCAGAATTTAGCTCCTCAGCATCAAGAAATATGTTAGTACACAGTGCAGTGTCACAATCCGCTGGTTCTAAGTTTCTGGTAGGAGCTAGACCTTTGGACGGGAGTGTTGAAACAAATAGACTTGATGATCTGTGAGGTTCCTACTCAAAGGATTACCCTTCAGGATACTAACAGCTCCAGTGCCAGTGATCAACACAGGGGTACAGAACAGGCTCTGTTTGTGCAGGATGGCATATGTATTTACAAGCCTACATCTTGGTTGCCATAAATGTAGCTTAGCTCCCCTGATTTCAGAAGAGTAATGCCAGATCATGACAGACAATGATCCAATCCAGAGTTTTATATATTTATATATGAACTTCCTATAGATTTAATGGACAATTTAACTACTGGGTTGTTGAGATAAATATAGTATACCAAAGGCACCAGATGGAGGCTTTTTAATGCTTCTTTTCCCACTCTGAGGATCGTATCATGGGAACAGCCTTTAGGTGCTTAGGAAATTTTTTTCCTCCTGTTACCTATTCCTACATGTGTAGACACAGTCTTTCAGTTATCACATTGCACATAATTGCTGTAGGGAGGATGACGATTTCAAGTAAGAGAATATGAAGAAGGATCAGATGAATTCCTTAAGCAACATGGAGCCTAACCTCATGTGTGCGTTACTTCAAAAAAAGGCAAGACACCACTCCCTTTGCTGTATATAGATTATCAACAGAATCATTTTGAAAATGCAATTTTCTTAAAATAATCACTACATCATCAACAAATAACTCTTCCATCAACTAGTAAAGAACGATGGGTCTAAGTACAACCCAAAGTGTCTGAAATATAGAGGTTCTTAGTTAATACCATTCTGAACAACAGCCACGTGAGAGAGGATGAGAGGAGCAAGGGATGAAAAGATGTACGTAAATTCAGTTTTGTTGCTATTGCTGGTGAAATTTCAAAGGAAAGAGGCTTAGGAATCAGTGAGCACATGAATACAAGCAATACAAAAATAATAATTTTAACTTCATTGGTGCTTTTATAATGCAGATAGTGAAACAGCTTCTTATATATACTCACAGAGTCTGAAGAGTCTTATTTAGCAAGTGGGAAAAAACAAAAGGGTGAAAAATTACTATATCCTGAGCAGTGCACTTTATGCTTACCCACTGTAGAAAACTATCTGTATAAAAGAGTCTGGAAAAAAATTGCTACCAGTTGGCATTTCCAACCTCTCTGTATAAATGCCTGTTAGTCTAAAGGCAGTCATCTGAAGCTCTGAATAGTGGTAAACCTGGATGAAACTTCACTTCAGACATCCTGAAGAATCCATCTTTGGTTATTCTTGTATTGATACATATGGTGGCAACAAGGTGATTAGGATTAAAAACACAAACCAGCTACCCTCTGGTCACTCAAGTCTCATATAAAATCAGCCTCTTTTTTTTTCTGAGATACTTCCTAGTTCACGATGGCAACACTGGCTGTGTGAAGATAGTTACTTTAACTGATGTATGATCTCATTTGTCTTCAGTGGTGTTATGCTCTGATTCAATCTTTTAACGAGTTATAGGCTTTTGTGGTCCGGCTATTGATGAAATCTGCCTTCTTAAAGTCAGCCTGTGGAATAAAAGAGACAGAATAATTCACTGTCTTCAGTGCCAATTCTGCAAGGGAAGGCTGGGTTTAGTGGCCTACAAGCGAGACGTGGAGCTTTAGTAGGAGTCTAGGCAGAGTCCTCTCCAGTCAACAGAGACAGAATGGACATCTCCTAGGAGTGACTCCATTCAAAGACAGGTGAGATGAAACATTGGAGTTGCTCAACTCTCTCCATTGACTGTATGGGGGGCCTATCCTTCCAGCTCAGCTCTACAAACTCCTGATTTTTAGGTGACTAATGTCGCCCTATCTGAACAAAGAGCACAGGAAAATGACTCAGTATTTTATCAGTCTCATTTGGTCAAGCGACTGCTGCTGCTTATTAGACTCACTCTTAAAAAACGACTAGGTGGCCTGCAGTTTTCAGTGCTGACCTGATATCTCTTGAGGACCTGATGTGCACAGGAACACCAAGTAATCAGCACTGTTTGAAACTCAGATCCAACAAAGGTGTCTTATAGGCATATACAAAGTAGCAGTGACTTCAGAAAATTCATACCACCAGGGATATTGCTGTACAGTAAAGATAATGCAGCTACAAAAAACTCAGAGACAATAAAATTCAGTTAGACTTTTTATGGGTACAGTACCCTTATTACTTAACTTGGGTTTCTGGTCTGTGGGGCAGTATGCTAATGATTGTGATACAAGACTGTTAAAAGGATACTACACTATAGGTAACTTTTTTTTTTGAGCAAATTTTAACAAGAAATAAGATGGCTAATAAATGCTGAAGTCTAGAGCTTGAAAAATTGAATAGTTTTAGGTTATAGGAAATTTTAGGTGACAGAAATTATGAACAGTAAGAAAACAAGGAAGGAAAACAGTTTGAAATGCAGATTGAGTGTAGGTAGGGTGAAGTCAATCCAGCTGTATGTTGAAAAAGCTGTCACAGAGCTTCAAAAGGAAAGAAACAAACCGGTTTGTTGGCTGATACATGCTGGCCATTTTTTGTTTGATTTTGACTGTGGCACTAAACATTTGACAACACCTTTCCCAGGCTTTTTATCTGACTGTAACTAACACCTGCTCTCCCACACCATATAAACAAGAAGGAGAACAAAACCACTCTCGTTTTAAAGTATGAAGCTGCCTCACCCTGCCTTTGCTTTTGTTGGCAGCTTAGGCCCTCTGTGTCAAGTTGGTTCAGCCAGCGGTTGATGAACACCTACTGTGCATCATTTCTCACCACCTGATACTTTTGGCAGGAAGCAGCAACGTTCTTCAAAAATTTTGCCAGTGGATGTAAAACCATAGAGGGAGAGAATATGAACACAGATGAGCAAAAATTAAGGGTGGGCATTACTTGTGCAGGATCACTAAATTTAGAGACCACTTGAAACCCTATCACAGGTTATTTCTTAACAGTGCAGAAGTGTGAAGTGTCCCAGAGGAGAAATGAGTTCAAAAGGACAGATTACATGTGTTTGCTCTACCTGAGATCTTACCTTTTTGTAAGCGCTGTGGAGATCGGTATGTGCCCACAATGAGTAGAGGAGGACTGAAGCAGCCCTACTAGCTTTGCTGAACATGTTGCTGCAATCGGGCAAAAAGAATGGCAAAACACCTTTGAATTCCCACTTTGTAATCACAGTGCATATGCAGAATTCAGCAAATGTAACCTCATAGTATTTGTTCGGTCTCTCTTTCTGTTTTACTCCTCTTTAGACGTTGTAGAATGTTCCATGCTGTCCTGACTACTGAAACAAATTAAACATGCCTCCCTGCTTCACTCATTCCTCAAAATTAGGAGAGAAATGAAGTACTTCATCTTACAGCAGCTATCACACTATTCATTTTCAGTTGAACCTCAGCATAACAAGCACTCAAAAGGATCATTCCAGCATGTAAAATCTCTGGTTAGTTAGACAGTATTTAAACTATTAAGGACCTCATGAAGCCCCTCTTAAGAAGATGGATTTCCTCTTTCATTTTGTGAAAAGAGAGGATGGCAAACAGAGTAATTACTCACACTCATACAGCACTACTTGTCTTTCAAGTAAATGTTGATTGCATGTGATTACATATTAAAGAATGATTAAAGGAATTTCAAATCTATTATCTACTATCTATTTTATAAACAATTTTAAAGTACAGTTCTTTAAATTCTGTAAAATATATCCCTCTGCTTTACTGCTGAAGATTATTGGGGCTGTGCTGTGAGGAACGGGAAAGATAGAACTTTCTGAGGACAGAAAGATTTTCTTATGAGGACATAAGATTTGATGGTCAGACACCATTTATATCAGAATATTGTGCCATTATCTTCTGAGGACTTATTGAAAACGCTATAACACGGTAAATTTAGCTGTGGATGGAATAGTTGTCATAGGAGATTTCTCTATATTTCCCAAAAATGTGCAACTCTCTTCACATCACACACACTTGTTTAAGCTGTCCTGTAGCTTTTTTCCCCTCAAGTGCAATTTCTTTTTTCCCCAGGGAGAGGGGAAGGCTTTTCAACCATCTTACCTGTCACTCATGCTGATGGCAATGATCTTTGGTAGACCGTCAGCACTCAGGAGAAGCCGTGCATTGTGTGAATTGCTCTGTGTCAAGTTGTACAAGGTGTAGCAGATGGATGCTGTGGTTTCACATACAATATCAGACCCAGGGACAGACTCAGGAAGTATCGAGACCAAATCAGGTAAAACTTCTCTAGCTGCAAGTTGTAAGAGAGACAAGCAATTCCATTACTAACATCTGTTTAAGGGTCTACAAAACTTTATCCCTCCCATTATTACCTGTCAGGGTGCTGTATGCTCCCACAGTAGAGTCATGGTTTCACACTTGCACTTCATCCCCACAATTTAGGTTAAGCTACCTCTCTACTAAATCAGACAGTACATATTTTGCTGCATACTCAGTCCATTAATAACTCATGTACTGTAGTGAGGTCACTAGGCATATGCTAGCAGCAGTCTGCCACTTCCCAATGAACCCTGTGTATCCTATAGATAATGACAGGCACAGTGAAATGCAGCAAACTAAGAAAGGATGACTGCAGCACAATTGTTCGCACAGCACTTGTCAGCAGTCGTCTGTAAGAGGATGCACACACTCAGCCTTCTGAGACAGTTTCTAAGCTATTCATTTAAGCAGAATGTCATATTCTGAAGTCTATCCCTGCTTAAGAAACACCTCATCACTTCGGGCACACTACATATGACCCCACCAGCCAACCAATGCAGTTCCGGACAGCAGCTGAGTTCTACTGTACACTGTGAGATCTGTGCCATGTAGACCAGAGCTAGCAAAGAAAATTACAGCAGTCAGCAAGCACGCATAGCCAACTGCTCCCACTGTAAGAAGCAGCAGTAGTTTGGGTCATTTTAGGCCAACCTCCCCTTCCTAACCAGTGTTTCACTTGGACAGAGTTCTTTTCTCTATATGAGTTCTCTTCATCCCTCCAGATGGGTGTGTGACAAAGTTCACGTATACTGAGATTAAATGACAAGTAATTAAGAAAAAGACCTTTAAAACTGAATGAACCACATGCTATGCTAAGTATCAGTCAGAGCAATTATGTCAGACGTGAGAGTCCATCTTTTCTTCTATTGGTAAATCAAGGAAGGCTATTTTCAGAAAGCACAATTGGAGTATCTTGAAAATGTCGGTTTGGAATAAACACTATTTTTTCAAGTAAAATAGAAAATTTTCCACTGCTTGTCAATCATTTTACTTCAAAATATGTCTTATGTTAAATTTATCTCAATTTGATATGAAGGGTTCATTTGCTTAATAAATACAGAAACACTTTGATCTGGGAAACAGTATGCCCTTCAAAATATTTCCCTTTGGCAAAAAATTATTTGGAGAACTTGATCTCAATTCATATGTGACTTCAGTCAATCAAAAAGAACATCTTTTCATGGAGAACAGGGTCTCTTGAAACTCCCCCATATCTCACGACTGTGGATAAAGCAAGGAAATGACTGGGAACATGCAAGACAAGGCACCTTTCTTCACATCTTCATGCTATTCTATCTTTCCCATATGCTTTCAAAAAGTGTATTTCCTGATGAAATCCCAGCTTCTCCTCAGTTTAGTTCCTGCTCTTTCTGGGGGATTCACCACTTGTAATTTTTTAACAACACATGGATTACACCTTTGAAATCAGACCAACAGCATATTATAATATTTTCATTAATTAAGAATGTTCTCTAAGAATTTAACAGTGCCCAGGAGTCTCTTCTGCATAATTATGGAAGCTAATCTGGCCCCATGAACCAGTTGTATGCCTGTAATTTCCCTTTGTCCCTTTGGTGGGGACACAGAAAAAGGCAACAAATTATCTAAAATTATTTTATCCTATTAGTAGGGAAAAAAATCAAATATATATTAAATTGAAATGAGAACACTCAGAATAGAAATGACTTCATGTCAAAATAATTGTAACATTTTAGAAATGAGGTCCTTTAAAAAGATGGAACTATTTTCTCTATAGCACTTTCTAGCTTCCATTCTCAAAGCAATTATGTAGGAAAACCGTGAAGCTGCAAGCTTACAAAGCTTTGTGTTTAAAGGATGAAAAGATGATCTTTCTAGAAGAATTAGAGATGCTGTATGATTTCTCACAAAGAATTACATAGCTGTGACAGCACATAACTTGGCCCTCACCCTCCTGTACCCTATTTTAAGCAGAAGAAAAACTCTAAATCTGTGTAGGTTTTATCTGCACTACGTATTTTTTTTAACATCAATGGAAGTATCTGATAAGGAATACATAATTTAGAGAAAATTTGAGGGAGGAGTCTTTCTTAGGCAAAACTCTTTATTTTCAACCCTGTACAATGACTACAAGTATCTGACCTAAAAATCTACTAAACTCCCATATCATTTTTGTGTTTCTTTTCCAAAGATGGAAACTTTAAAGAGAGCAGAGAAACTGAAAAAAAACAATGTTAATCTTTGCTCACCTATATCATTTTGTAGAGAGGTGTTGCGAGACAAGTTCCTGAGCAGTGAGACTGCTGTCTTCTTTACTGTTGGATGGCTTACATGCAGCATAGTTCGAATACTTGGGAGGCCATTTGCCTTCTGAACAACAGTCCGGGCCACCGCAAATGGCATCTGTGATAAGGCATGTGGCAATAGCGTGTCATTACCGTGAATGAATGGCCTCATAAAAAATCACAGCAGCTTCTCTACATCAGTTTAAGAATTTCAACTATTTAAAATAGTTAACTATTTAAAATAGTTAAAATCCAGAGCTACACATGAGTTCCTACAGAAAAGGAAGGTGACATAAAAGAGGTTTTGAGCCCTCCTTCTACGTGCACTTTGACCACAAAAGTGACTTGTGCTTGTGTCAGAGCCTCCTTCTCAACACAGATCTGATAATGTTCAACAAAACCACTTTTTTGGTGCCTTTAACATTTAGTCATCCCTCACTGTGCAAAGAATTAGCAAATTCCAAATGTGGAGGTGTACACAGAGTGAAGCTGTCCACATATTTGCCAAGTAAGAAATAGCTGTGCTGCTGGTTATGACTTCCTCTTCAATGCTCTTTGATTTCCGTGATGATGTTTGTGAGCCAGTGACTTGCTGGGGGTTATCTGAGCTCAGTGAGCTGGGTATGTTGCACTGCAGCCCTAAACTCTACACATTCACATAAAGAACTAAACAAGAAAAATTTAAAAAGGCTGACTTACTGGTCCCGTGCCAGCTGTGAGGTTCTGAAGAGCTCCCAGAGATGCTTCCTGGGTGTAGTTTCTGGTACTCTTTGCTATTAAGGACAGATATATCCTAATCAGCGTGGAATGCCAGAGCGATTCGACACCTCTGGGATTGCTCTTTTCCTCAGGCAGTGGAGTGTCCTGCTGCTTCTAAACATGTAAACACATCAAGCCTTTAGAAACAGTGACCTTATATGACTTAATGCATCACAAGCAAAACTAGGTATTTTGTATTTACAGATTATCAAGTTATGAACTCAAACGACATTGTGTAAAGTTTCAGTACTTAACTATACTGGCCACCTCATTCAAAAAAGAGTAGATAGGTATGGGGGAAGCTGCTTCTCTTCTCTTAGCAACTGTAGGTAAGGGCTGGGGCCAAGGCCAAGGCAAAACAGAAATGGTCACCTCCAGTTATACTGTGGACAGAACGGGAGAAGGCAGAATACACTCCAGCAAAAGAAATAGATGAGGAAGGATCACCAATCTTTTTCTTTTTGCCCTACCCTAATACCTTTTCCTGCCAACAATTCCCGGTTGCCAGAGTATTTGTGATCTGTGTACAATGTGGCATCAAAAGAAGTTTTGAGATAGCCCAAAAGCAAGTAAGTCATGGAAGTGGCAAGTGGCCTTGTGCTGATTTCAGTGGTGAAATCATCACAACCCCCACTCATTGGTAGGGCACTTGCACAATTGGTGTACATGGAACAGACACCACTTGGATCCATCAGAGGGAGTGGAAGTGAGAGGCACTATTCTTCAACTAGTGAAAAAGTGAATTGCTCTGTCATTCTCATCACCAGTAGCTGAAAAAGATAATGGGTGTCAGGAAAGGCCATCAACAAATTTGCTTTTTTGGGGTAAGTGTCACACTGCCAGATACATGGCTAACAGTTTGTTAAGTAGATTACAGTCTATTCTGCAGAAGTTGCTACAACTGATTAACAAAACAAGATGTAACAAAACATGTGCTTTACCTCTTTTACTTTTCTGCTCCGTGTTCCAAAACAGCCTGGTGTTTTATCACTGTTAGAAATATTTCTTCTTTGGATATATATGCTCTGGGCATAGCTCTCAGGGAGCTCTATCTCTAGCTGGTAGGAAAGATTGTGAAGAATGCACACACAGTTCTCTGTGGCCTAAAATAACAAAAGAATGGAAATCTTGAAAGCTTTGGCATGTGTTGAAGGGACATGCAGAGACATGGGAAAAACTTTCATTCTTGGATCTTCAACAACTACCTGCAGAGCTTCTAATGGCTTACAGAAGAGTTAGTCTTTATGCCAGTGATCCACAAGACTGCATGTACACTGATAAATGAAACATGCCTTGGGATGTTTCTGAGCACTGAGGCCAACTGACACACAAGGCTTGCATTTGTAGTGGAGAGCGTGCCTGCTGGAAACGGTCCTGGGACATTATAATTCCTGAACTGTACCTGGGAATTGTTTGGGCGAGTGCTATTTGGCACAGACCAGAAGTGTGCCAGGGAACATTTAAGAGCTTAAGAGTAAAGACAATCACGTACACACCTCGCCATAGTGTCAGCAAAAACAAAGCTTTGTATTTTTTCTAAGGAGGAAACACTTTTCTGTGGTAGAAGGCTTTTTTTAATTAGGTGTGCCTTTCTGGGCACAGCTAAGGTCAAGTCTAACACTTCTGAGTGATGAGTCTCATGGCAAATAGCTTTATTAGTGGTTCCTCCTTTTTTGAATGTAAAAAAGTAATGAGCGGTTTTAAGACAAAATGCAGCAGGGAGCTATTGGCATAAGCGTAATGCACTGGGTTCTCCCTGAAGCTAATGGCACTGAATACAGGGAGACGGAGAAGCTCAAGTAACTAATCCTAGAATAGTGCTATAAATGTGCCATGTAATTACCACTACACAGTACAAGTTGTAGCAGGCACACCAGAAGTGCCTCACAAGCTGCAGATAATCTTCTCATAAGTGATGGCTAGTCTTCTCTCTCAACTTCACCCAGTTACAAGACAAGCATCTAGTCTAAGTTCAGTGTTCACCTGCAGTCAATGTGGGAGGAAGAGAATGAGAGGAATTGACTCCTGGAGGTGTACATCTCCGTGTAGTTACTGGTTTAGGTAACAACTATAATGTGTAACAAACTTATGAAAATTCATCCCATTCTAAATGATGCAAGCTCCTTGATCTCACTTCCACTCAAAGGGATTTAGGTTCTTCATTTCCTAAGGGTTATATAGCACTAAATATATAGGAGAGTAACCAGATTAACTTTTAAGCTCTAGTTAGCTCCCTGAGACAACAAAAAAGATAATATCCTCAGGTGTTTCAGTATCTCTGAAAGCTGTGAATTTATCTCACTTCAAAAAAAGAACTTAAGTTTCTAACTCTCTCTAGGGATTCTGAAAATGTTTTCCCAGTGCTAATATATGTTATTGTTTTAGATTGCAGGATAAAAGTACTCTAAAATGCTTCTTACTGGACTTTCATCTTTGGTGTCAGTTCTAAAAGCCCTGCAAATATAACATAACTTTGGCAGTTGCATCACAATTGTTTCTAAACATCAGTTAAAAAAACAACAACAACAACAACAACAAAACACAACCCAAAAAAGCTCAATTTCCCCTAGGAAAAGAACTTTAATCTCAAGGAATACCTTGTCATTAGGCTCATGGTCTGCAATAGCTCCTTGAATGTAATACACAAGAGAATCAATCAAGCCGTTGCATTCTCTCATCTTTTTCCTTCCTTCCGGGCCGGCAGAGCTCATGTTTCTGTGCAGGAAGGAATATGTTGGTGAAAAGAGATGTAGTCAAAGATATTTTCTTGTGCCCTTCTGACAAACTTTCCCAACTAAATCTTAGCGGAAGTTAAGGCTGATTGCCTCCTTTCTTCAGAGCTGTAAGATAATCTGAGCCTCTGCTAAGTGAAACTTTCACTTCAGTGCACTCCCAGACAAAAAACACGAAGCACTTCAGAAAAAAAAAAACTCTTGTGCTTGGATGGATAAGGTAAGACCTCATCCAAATCTTCACCTCAGTATTGAATGAATCCTTTTTAAACAGTAAAAAAAACCAGGACTTTTTCATTATTCCATTTTTAGTTATGTTTTTAATATTTAGGACAGTAGCTATGTCAAAGTATCAAGGAAAGAGACCTGTAAAAACTTCCATGCACGCAACTGTCCTTTAGGATTTACCTACAAGGAACCAGTTCCTGATCCAAGATGACCCTTTGACAGACAGATGTTCAGAGAGTTTTAGCAACATTTGCACATTAATATGTTCAGATAACCAATGTCAGTTACGGGGCCAGCTTCACATGGCAATTCAGGTGCGCACAGAAATGCTTTGAGGGGTGCTAGAAGGTAGGAGGGCAGGCAAAGACAGTTGAGATGATAGGTCAGAGCAGCTGCCCCAGTCCCATAGAAGTCACACAGCAATGTGAGACAAGGAAAAGGAAAAAAAACACCCTGCTCAGCTGACTCACAGCTTCCCACAGAGGCAGCTGGCATCTGAGCAGAAAAAAAGCTGAAGCCACTAGAAGCTGTTCAGGAAGAGGCAAACGCCAGATGCCTTCTGCAGATGCCTTTTGCTGTTCTACCACTGCAGCTCAGACACTGCTCTGCACATCTTCTGCTTCCTCCAGACACAAAGGAAGCCACTTTTCCCCTGGTTTTCAAGTAACATTTTCTGTGCTTTGTGGTAACCCAAGTACAACTTGAAAATGAATTATGAAGTGATTTAGAAATTCTTGAAAAGCCACACACTTGCTGCTTGAAGTTTGGCTCTAAATAAGCCACTGATTTCCAGGGAAGTAACAACACCATTTTAAGGTATAATTATTTTTACAACTGAACAAACTCCGAATTATGGAATGCTGGAACTATAAATCTAGGCCTCATTATTTTGGACACCCGCAGCTCTTCTGGCCAAAAAGCTGCTCACAGTATCACATTTCACCTTCTTTGTTTGAAATAACATTAAGTATATCCCAATCTTAGCATCCACCACAAATAAAAAGAGACATGTTCTTTTAGATAGTTTCAGGGTGTTTATTTTACATGCTTACTTTACCCACTGGAAATTACAATGGTTTATATACTCTCAGTTCTGGGGTTTTTTTGCTCCTGGAATTACATATTCAGATCTAATACTAATGGACTGTAATTATAGCTTTAGTTTAGGTCATTCTGTTAACAATATCACTATTTCTGAGTTCCTTTATTCTCTCATTGAATTATCTATCATAGAATCAATATTCAGATTCCTTAACATGGTCTACTATGGATATCACTTTGGAATGTAATTTTACCTATAAATGTCACATTGGAGGCATGTCATCCTTTGTAAGTGTATGGTTATGCTGACAGAAATGTACATGTAACAGCCCTACTAGCACATAGCAAAAATAGTTGCTGAGGCACACAGACTAAAAATACTACTAAAAGATAAGCATGGAATTGCCCTCATCAAAGACACTTCAGCTGATACAATATTTTGTTTTGTCACAGTACACGATTCTAATAATCTCTGAACTTTTGACAACTATGATCACATTGAATGTCTGTGGAAGGAGAGAGAATCTCCTGGCCCTGCTGTCTACCATGCATATGGTAAGACACATACCATTCTAGCTCAGGTGGTAGAGAAGAAGCTGATGCTCAACTGTTCACCAAGCCAGAGGTATCAGTGTGTGACTGTGTGCACATCTGTACACATATGGCCATTCCATTCTCCACTTTTCCCTGTTTTCTTATCACCACAATGTGGACTGGGAAGGGAAGAGCTCCTGCTCTCCCACTTACTCAATTACAGCAGTAACCATTTTACTCTGAATAGAGTCAGAACTGATTTGAAGGCAAACCTCAGTTGACAGTTTAAATGTCACAGAATTTATCCTGTGCATAAAATGAAGCACAAATTGTAAAAAAATAACAACTGGAAGCAAAGGCAACATTTTTAGTAGAAAATTGAGAAACTGACTTTTTGGCTTCCCAAGATATGAGGTTCTTGACAACTGGAACACCTCCCTCTGAGCTCAGGAACTGGTAGTGGAGCTCGTGAAGGCCCTTGAAATATTCAGTGCCTGTTATTTCCATGTTTGGGCTGACTCAGTACTGTGGCTCATGGCAACCCCCATGGTGAGCCTTCAGGGCTACCTAGAAATCTTCAGATCTGCTATGCAAGTTTGCTTCCCTTGCATTTCATAAGAAGTACACTGAGACAAATACATCCATGCTAAAAAAAGGATCAGTTGGAGTCAAGATCAAGACCCTTATCATAGCAAAACTCTCCTGCTACCCAATTTCTGGTATCTCTACCCTACTTTGATACTGAATGTTTGGGCTAATGTTGCACAGAGAATGCAACCTCAGGGAGATTGCTGGTAGTAGGGATCATCTCCTTTGAATGACTCAGAACTTACACTTTAACATCATTCAGCTATTACAAATCCCTGACATGTCATGCTTAAACATGGAAATCCTGGTGACATGCCCAAACTATTCCGCATACTCATGTAGATGCATCATGTCTATCTACATGCCTCATAGCTCATCCCATATCTGCTGCTTCTGTTTTCTTTTGCAGGCATTCATAGTGTCACTGTATCTGTAACCAAAATAGCCATTTGCCTACGTTCCTGTGACATTTGTGGAAAATCAGCCAATTCCCTACTGGGAAATATTGTTTTGATCCAGATATGTGAGATAAATACAAAGAAATATAACATAGTAAAAGCAAGCGTGATTTTGAAAGAAACAGAACAATAATTTATGTTCAGTTGGATTGCAAATGACACCAAATGAAAGGGATACTCCCTTTAAGCCGGTGTTGAATCACACTCTGGCCGACTATGTTGGAAAAGGTATTTTGTACTGCTGTTAATGACCCACACGATGACAAGAAGACAGCTTTTGCTCCTGGAACTCATTCTGATACAAGTGGTAATTTGAATTTACCTCAATTACATGATAACAATTGCCTGAAGTAGTTTGTGAAATTCTATTCCCTTCATGCCTTACACAGCTCAGAAATGAAACAGGGAGGGAAAGGTATCCAGGGTTCTACTTAGCAACTGCAGGCGCCAGGCTGCAAGCTTCTTGCTGGAAACAATAAAATTCCTTTCAGGAATTGGGGAAGCAGATAATATGAAGAATGGGCAAGAGAAGATAAGAATGGATGGAAATAAACTTCAAGGAGTGGCAATGCTATGCAAGAGGTCTTAGTTCAAAGACTTGTTATCAGAAGTCATTCGTTTTATGTTCTCTCTTGGAAGCTTCCATTACGAAATTGAGCTGCCATTACACTTTTCAGCACACAGTGAGAGCTTTGGCTTCACTTCTCCCAGAGCAAATGAAAGCAGAGGTTTATGAAGCCTCCTGGTCTGAAATGCAATAGTACTACTTCCTCCAACTAGAGCTTTCCATCGTCCTTGTGGGTCACTGTGTAATTCACAAAGAGCTTAAAAGGAAGCTGGGACAAAGTGTGAAAAATAATAACAGAAAAGGAAGAGTTACTTCTATTTCACTGTCTGGGGAACCAGGAACAGAGCGTTTAGCTGCCTTCTCCAGAGACAGTTGTCTAGAAAATTTTGAAGAATTAGGATATATAGAGCCACAGGATGCTCCAATTACAGACGACCTAAAAAGGAGGACTCTGTAATGAAACACAGCAGCTGTGATTGCTAGCTCCAATACTTTAACGAAGTGTTTTGCAGGATGAAATGTGACCACTAAACATATATTTTGTAAAGTTCAGCACTGAAGAACTTTTGGGAACAGGTCTTTCAAGGCAAAAATATTTCAAGGCAAAAACAGAACAAGACCACTATAAGTTTTCAAGCTATAATACAGACAGCCTTCTACTAAGCCTTCCTTTTAATCAGAGGAAGAGTCATGCCAGAAATTCACTGGTATATATAAATAATATTCAAACCCATATATCCTGCATGCTGTTGGTATCTTATCTGTTCAGATTCAGAGAAGGAGTATGGAGGAGGAGGCTAAGTACCTTGAAGATTTCTACCTATTTTATTGGAACTGGAGACACAATTATTATGTGTAGGATTTTCAGGCCAAGAAAAAGTCACTTTACCTTTAAAATCTGACAAGATTGGTCTACAAAAGTCTGCAATACTCCTCTAGGTAGTTAACACACCAGTATTACTTGTTGAGCTTGTCGTCAGGCAACCAGTGAAGTCTTTGATTTGGCTAATTCTACATGTTCAAGGCACAGTACATTTTATCATATTTCAGGACTGAACACTTCCATTACTTATTCTAAATGATAATGCAGAATTATGTGGTATATACAGCTTCTTTTTATTATGTTTTGTGACATGTGACTTCAGTAAAACTGTGTCAGAAGCAAAACATTAAGACAAATTGCAGTTCTAGAGAATGGAACTAACAATCTCTTCTAACATCAGACTTCCCTATCTGCATATACTGACACAGTCAGCCGAGATTCAGGCTTTCACAATGCTTCTGGCAATAACTGTTAAGCAGAACATGGACTGTTCTGGTCATTCACTCATTACAGTGTCAATATCTGCAATACTATCTGCTAGATCTGGATTCATTTCTCCTACTGAAATTCTGTCAAAGAGGATGAAGAGAGCTTTAATTTATCAGTTGGTAACTGTGTGGCACATCACATACGCCCGTGTCAGATGATAGTGTTAGTTTGGTCTATGGGTGTCTCTTTCAGTCAAAAGGGGTATGTAAATTTTGGAAAAGAAATTTTGGCTTCTTTTGAAAAGAAGTCCTCTAAGTAAGTGCTGTACGATGCATAACATATTGCACTTCAAAGTGCTATTTTTTACCCTTGAATTGAAGCTGCAGGCTATAGACTTTATCAACATGCACAACAAACATGTTGGTATTACAAAAGAGAAGACTAATTACAGTTTTATATTCCAGTAAATATATATATTCTTTAAACATATTCATTGCTAGGAACATTCTCTCAGTGTACAGGGTTTTTTTTTTTACTTTGTGGTGTGCTCTTCTTTTAGTTCTTGGCATTTCTTTGTGTAGAGATTTTTTTTTTTAATTTATACAAAAGGAATAAATACTTCTAGTGGTCTAATTTGAGAGGTGTGTGAATTTCTGATAGAGAGATACAAACTGATTAATCTTTAAAATCTCACATATTTGGTCTATACAAATACGGCAAGCTTCATTAATAACTGTCCTCTGCTAGAAAGTACATTGATGATCCTGCAGATCAACCTCACCTCTGAATTGTCAAGTCTTTCTTGTTCTAATTATAGATTTCAGTGTTCAAGATCTTAAAAATAAGAATAATTAGAATATGGACATCATTTTAAAAATTGGTAATGTATCCTTGGGCAGTTTATCTAGTTATCTAGATAAGGGCAGTTAGAGAGATTTTTCATTAAGGCCGCAGAGCTAATTGCAGCTCTTGAGTAGCCCCATTCACTGATTTTCTGTACAGAGTAAGGTATGTTCAGAAACTATTTTTATTTAATTCAAAACAGCTTGACTACTGTTAAGCCTTTTTGGTCACATATCAAGCCAAGTTGCTGCAGCAAATTCAGAAAATGCAATACCACAGTCAAATGAGAATGATCCTGTGCCTGCTCCCTCAGCTGCCTCACAGGGAGGAGATGGTTCCAGAGTCCAAACAAAGGAGAGGAGCAGGTCAAATCACCACAGAGCAGCAGCCCTAACAACCAGACTTGTTTTTTGTACAAATGCAGTTTGGCCTAATTAATATAAAAAAAAAAAAGACAACCTGCTTTATTTCATTGACAACACCACTAGCACTAGCTACAGAGGTTATATTATAGGTAGTTAATGTTTCTCTGTACTTGTGTTTGAGCCATCAGAGTAAATAAAAATTAATGATTACTTAGGGATGAAGTTAATTAGTAGTTAGTGGGCTGATAGGAGTTCCTGCAGAAAAAGGTGCTTTATTGTTGAGTATTTTGTATACCTAACAATGCATTTGTCTGCTGAAACCACACGAGTCAGACACAGAGCTGTTTACACAGTAAAATCTCATGCAATACAGATACAACCGCTCTCCTATAGGACATGTTAGCAAAGCAGGTGTGTGTAAGGCAAAACTGGGCAGCTTCCCAGTCTCTACATTTCAACTTTAATTCCTTGTACTTCACTAAAAAAAGTTTAAAACTCAGGCCATGCTCATGTACTCATATATTACTCATTAATATCCTTTCACACATTTTTGTATGTGTGAACAAAAGACATGCATCTGTGATACTCTAAATTTGTATTTACTTAATGTGCAATGACTTTGAAGTCACAAATGTAAAGGCCCACAGTTTTATGGACTGTTATTTTTAAAGGTGTTTCTATTAAAAATGTGATTTTTATACTTTAACCATTTAGCAGTGTGTTTACTGAGGCCTCTGGTGTTCCTCTACAGCAGCTGCTACTGCGTTCATGAGGCTATTAACTGATTGTAGTAGTAAATACACAACTGTAAATCTATTCGTCCACCCTGTGGCTGCACCTTGGCCTTGATTTACTTGAGCTTGTGCAAAAAGTCAGACAAGACTTACTTTGGTTTAAAATATGTCTTTTTTCCTAATTTAGGTTAAGTCCTTTTCTAATCAGTTTGTCTATAGATTATAATACATCAAAGTAAGTATCCTTGGCAGTAGCTGAAAACTCAACACTTCCCTGTGCTTGTAGGTACCATTACATCCTTTCATCTGTTTGGATGAGAAGTGATTATGGCTCAGGATTATCCAAAGGGTCCTTGGAGATGACGCTGAATATAACAATTACTTGTGGTTTATATTCCAAGTAGAAAAAAGGAATGATTTAGACACTGCAGAGTGTGTTCCGCCTAGTACTCAAAGGATTGCTCCAGTGCCTGGTAAGGCTGACAGGACTTGGTAAGTATTATAGCAGGTGAGCACAAATGGCAGAAAACACTGCAGTCCCATTAATACCCAATATTGCTGTAGATAAACATGACTTGCTCACTCTCTTGAAAGAAAACTCCAGGTACGTGTTGTCTTACTGATGGACCTGTGACACCAGAACTAATCCTTCAAGTATGTTAGTCTTTTGGTAACCCAAATGGAACTTACAGAGCTATACAACAGTAAAGTGCAAGGGCAAGGAATTGTGAGAGGAAGTTGTCAACTTTGTGCTTCTTATGAGAAATGCTGACACTCCTAGGTGTCTGAACCTCAGACTGCTCAAAGGACCTGCTCACAATGAGTTATCCACTATAAACAGCATTACCACCACTTGAATGAAACATATGACAACAAATTTCTGTTGAGGCTACTCTGAAACAGCGATATGTGAATACAGTGTATTTTCTTTATTCCTTATAGAAGACTAGTTTCTTGTTTATATAGACTCAAATTCTCTGGAAGCATGTGATAATAAAAATCCTCTAACTTCCTATAACTGTGTTTTGCTCCAGCACAACTAAGAAATTGTGTTTCAAATAAATAAACCTTACTGCTTTATCTGCTATAGTCTAGGACTCTTCATGGGATTTTGCACTGTTACTTTTCAACAAATGCAATCATAAATCTGTTCTGCAAGTCAGAAGTACAAATACTCAAGCTATGTTTAAGAGAGTTTGAGTTTGTAGAGTATAGAGTAGGTTTGTACACCTATAGATAGAGCAAGCACATTTTTACACGACTTCAGTGGACAGCCATTTTTTAACACTTTAAAACTTTAAAAATCAAAATGAAGCAGGGATTGTCCATGAAAAAGGTACAAAGTGCTTATAAATGAATCTTTTATCCCAGAATCACTAAGTAAGTAGTGTCATTCTGTGATTATATGGGTTGAAGAATTTCGTAACCTGTGGAAATGTCAATCTTGTATTTATATCAGCAGATCATACAACTTTAGACTCAGGCTTTAAAGGTCACCATGCCATACATCCAGTAGAGCACTGTTCTCCCCAGGGGGTGCACAAGATAGCCCATTGGGGTGTGGGAAACAAATATTTTTGTACCATTAAGAAATAAAACTTTTAAAATGAAAATAATGTTTATTTCATCTTAATATCACCCTTCAAAGTTTCTGGTTTTATAATGGACATAATACTTTAGTACAGATATTTAACTTATAAATAAATAAATAAATATACATGTGCTGAGGAAGTGTTCTCAAAAGCTTTTTACTGATAGGGGTGTATGACAAAAAAAAAATGAGAGACCACTGCACAATTCTTAAAATAACTTTAAAAGACTTACAGGGGTTTAAAGTTTCTTTTAAGTTACTGTTAACTTTTCTCCAGTGCTCCCTTATAATAGCAGTCCTACAACCAGCTTTGGTTTTGCTGCTGTCATCATCAGTCAGGGGCTAATAATGCAATATTGTACCTCATGCCAACTACTGTTATTCAGAGAAGGATCTCTGACTTCAATGCAAGTATGCACTGCAACCAAGCCTCTGAATACTATCTTTTGTTATGGGTGTATTTAGTCTGTAGAGTATGCATCAAATGAATACATAGGAGCTTTATAAAGAAAACTGTTTTCATTGTATTGAGCAGTAATTCTTCTGGTCTGATATGAGACATTTCTAAATATGACCTGTATGCAAACTCTTTTGTTGGTGCCATCAAAGTTCAAAGCAAGAAAGAAAGTGTGCAGGCCTGTTTTATCGCCACTACTGTTTTGGGTAGCTGTAGACTGAGTACTCACCTCAAGCATCCTGTGGCATTGTAGAATATATCAGGGTCGATTAAAACACTTGACTTTGGGTAATCTCTATCTGGCCAGCCCGAGTAAGGGATGAGAACAGCTTCAGTCAGCGTCTGCAGGGCTTCTCTAATCAAGAGGTGCTTCAGTTGGTCATTGGAGGACAAATTCCACAACAAACCTGCAATATCCAAAATAAAATCAGAGTGGCTAAAAGCCTCCTCCACAGTTTGAAAGACGTAATCTCAAACTCCTTGAAGTTATCAAGTGAAGGAGCCTGCCTGGCACTTAATATCATAAACGGTAGCAGAAGAATTCACCAGCTGTGACCCGATGACATTGAAATGAGTCAAAAAAAAGGCACAATTACCCAAGTAATTCCAGTTAGATCTCTAATGCCCCACCCAGAAGTGCAGTTTTTTTCCTCTGCTGTGCAGTGACCATCTGCAGCAATCACCTTCTCCTTTACCAAAGTAAACACAAGATAAACAGAGCTGACACTACTGACACCAGTGAGCATTCTCCACACTTCCAAGGAGGAATGTGGCCCTTCTGGATGCCTGGAGGACTAGTTGCATTTCCAAGTACAGACTAATGAGTGGGAAAGTAAACTCACATGCAAAAGGAGTAGATGAGGGTTACACAGAATGAGTTTACAGGTCTTAGGAAATCTACTGGAAGACAGGAGATGAGCATTACCAAAATTTTCTAACACTTAACAGCAAAATTCTTCCTAGGATGGAAAGCTGTCAAACACTAGTTGGATGTACTTAAGCAAATCATTAAGTAACACTAAATACTTTGTCTGCTCACAATCTCCAAACAGCAAAAGAAATCTCAAATACAATCTTGTATAATTGATCAGCTTTGCTTATGTTCTATTCTAACAATTATTTTTTGAGTACTCTTCCCCTGGAAGAAGACACGTATTTCTGCTTTTCACTACAAAGGCATTCATTGTTTCCCCAGCTTGCTGCTCTAAGTTTCACAGACCTCCTCCTTCAAACATTGGCAGACTATTAGTGAATGTTCCTTTCATCAGTTCACAACAACAAAAAAATGTTTCTTTTGTATCTCCTTACACTTTGAATTTAATTTCAGCTATTGTGAGCAACAGTAAAATCAAAACAAAAGCCAGCCAGAAGCAGCCCATTCCTTCTTCTGCGATCAACCCTTCAACTTCTGAATTAAGGGATAAAAGGAAGAATGTACTTTCCTGAAGGATAAGTAAGGCTTACAGGAAATCAGACAAGCAGTCCAAAGGGTAAGGGAAGCAGGTTAAGAGAGAATGACACAAATGCAAGGGCACAAGAACAGAGTATCATATCGAAGGGAACAAATGCCTTTTCAGTTATAGACAGATACCTGAACAGAATAGAATAGAAATGTCAGAATGGAATTTAAGATGTTGCTCACACTGTAAGTTTTCCAACAAAAATCCTACCTTTACCCACAGGCACTGACTCACTTGGCTCAGAAGGATTCTCTCAGTACATTCTGGGTGTGGATGAATTTGTTCACATTAAAAAATATCTTTAGGAGTGGGCTCTTTCCTTGCAGCTACTCTATACTGTATCCCTAAGGGCACAGTTTTCTCTGAGATGGTTATTTGGGAAAATGGGTGGAGTCTCCTTCTAAGTTTATGTTGCTTTTAATGACAGTTCTGTTTGTGCTGTAGTCTTTCCCGCAGGCAAAAATATATTTCATTTCTTAGATTTATGCTGCATGATAACAAGATCAAGATGCTAGATACTCCCTGGAGGCTCATCTGGCTTACCTTCAAAAGATAATATTTCATTTTTTTTCTCATGCCAGAGCCATCTTCTGTTCCTCAGCATGCTCTCCATATACTACAAAACACCATTCCTGTCTTGGCTCCTGCAGTGTCTCCAAGTGACATCCTCTCCTACTATTCAGGACTAATCTCATTCCTTTCCTAAGAGATTGGCAAGAAGCTTGTCAGCCATACAAAGGACAGAGCCTACAGTTCCTTTACTTGTATCAATGATTTTATGAAGCTAGCAAATTCTGGCAATGTGATCTTGATGAGGTCTTATTCCCCCTAAGAAGAGATCACATATGCACTGAAATTGCAGAGAGGAACATGGTAGCTATTTTCTGCACAGAGGCATTAGGCAAACCAGTCCATGGCAGCTTTCAAATCACTGTCATAAGCACAAAGCCATTGTGGTGAGGGTACTGGTTTCATGTTTTTTGTGTGTTCTCCTGGTATGCTCAGACTGTGAGGCAGGACACAGCACTTGATATAATCAGCATTTATCTCCATACATTTTTACTCTATCAGTCTTTCCATCAGACAATATAAGGCACACTGCATGACTATACTCAGACTGTATTCTTCAGCCCAGGTCTTAAAGAAAATACAGGTTGTAAAAAATATTCTTTGAGAACATATGATATGGTCTAATATTAGGCAGGTTTGGTAACACTGATAGTACTAATAAGCCAGTGACCTTAAACATAAACGTGTAAAGCTAAAATGTACTTATCTCACACACACAAGATCATATTTCTGACAGGTAATGAAGTATGGTATGAGAAAACTGTGTCTCGGAGTTTGAACATTCTTATCTCCAACAACTTCCTTCTCTTTGTGTGTTTTTGTTCAGTGCAGTACCTTGGTACCATGCTTCCTACACAGATGTAGAAACAAAAAGCTTTCCTCTGCTGAGCTTAGACTTCTTTATTAATGAGCAACGCAGAAGTCTCTAATTTACAGTCAAAGTAGGCAAGTAATAAGTATGATGTGGAAAGACAGAGTTGTTTCTCATGTTGACCAGGTGGAAGCCCAGAGGTTCTCTATTAACCCTTTCCTGGAAGCATTACAAGACTGCAGTGCGATTCCACTACCCCTGTAGGAAGCCAAAGGCAATACAAGAGGAGAAACAAAACTTGTAGGTGAGCCATGAGTCAGACAGGGAACCATTGCAAGGTTTAATCACTTTGGTAGAAAGGCACTCAGAGGTTTGCATTGTGGTTTGAAAAGCCTTTTGTTGCAGCATTTCTTGGGCTACATGGGCAATCTGTACAGGACAGCAATTCCAGTGTTTCTTAGGTATCAGTGTACATTCCAAGGTCATCCAGAAGCACTGCATATGCTTAACGGTGACTGTCTACCTCCTGTCTGCAGTCCACTCCTGCCTGCCTTTGAAGCGTGAGCTGGGAAAGTGTCTGGAAGCAAAATTAATATTCTGATAGAAATGAATTCAACTTTGTAGGTTCCTGGAAGCTTGCTGGGGAGTTGGAAGGATTGTTCAACTGATGGCAAAAAATATTTTGTCCTAGTGCCATTTTCACCAAGGGACCCAGTGTACTTCCTCCTGACTCCACATTTGAACAAAATGAGAAATATTCCTCTCTTCACATATTTTAAAGCCATCCCTTGCAACCAATAGGCATGAAAGTATATCAGAATATTTTGCTTTATGCAAACTACAACATCCTACTCAATATTGTTGATGTCTTGTATAGTCTTGTATGTTTTGTAAGCAAAAATTCATGTTCAATGACACTAGTAGTTGCAGAAGATGTCTCTTCATCCACTTTTACACTGGTGAAGGGGAAGATAGTAATATTCACAATATTCATATGAGTTATCTTGCACAAACAGTTGGTTTGTCAGAAATGATGAAACTGCTAGCAAGAAAAAGCACTAGCTTTTTGGCCACGGTACCACCATTTTCACTGCTTCCCTCACTGATGTGTAAGAGAACTAAGAGAAAAGACACTATAAAATAAGTTACTGAATGACACAATTCTGCCTCTGATGAATGTGAAAAACTTGAAAACATTTTAATGTTGCAGAGCTGTAGAACTGTGCCAAAAGACCCAACAATACAAAGCTTTGTTCTCCAGCTTAGGGAGCACAGTATTTCAAATACTCAAAAGAATGCAGAATTACAGAAGGTCTCAACATGCCTTTGATTCAAGGTAGAGTTGCTTGACACCTTCTGTATCTTTTCAAGCACTATTATTGTAATAGCTTGTGTTCCTGGTATCTTTAAAGATCGTTTGAAATAAATCTCCATTCATTTATTCATAATGCTTTCTTCTATTTATAAAATAGAAACCTGCCCTACCTTTGCATGCTAGCTATAAAGAATGTGGGTAACAAGCAGTTGACTTCCCAGAGACACACTATTGTCAAACAGGAGTGCAGGGATGAAGTTGTGGGCATTTCTTAACCGGCTGTTGCAAAGCCAAAACGGTAGTAAGCATAGGTTTCTTTGTGAGTAATTGTGAACATTTGCTCTCACCATTCCTCCTGCTACACTGATGTACAACAAGAGGTGTAATATGGAGTTTCTGATCCACAGAGCTCCTCCTTCAAAATTGCAATGGTCTGTACTCATGTTTAACAGTTCTTCACGGACATTAGAAATGAAAGGATGAGAACATAAGCCTTGCAAAGACTGAATCTAGATTGCAGGTCACTCCACTGATAGCTCTGCATGATCTTTAGACAAATGGATATTCTGCAGGAATTCTCTTCCCTGCACAGAGAAAGGAAGCATGCCATTGCTGTGGCTGAGTTTTCTGCTTGTCATAGACCTGAGAAGACAGACTTGGGTGTAAACAGCCTGAAGTGAGACAGCTCAGAGTAGAAATTTGGGGCAGTAGAGTTTGTGGGAAGTAAGACAATAACTTTTTATCCACAGCACCTGACAGTTCTGAAGGACAGTCTTCAGCAAGGAGCTTCCAGTGTGCACAGATCATGTAGTGTCAAAAAGGGAGGGCTCAGCTTCCGTATAAGTAGCGATCATTAATTATAGTCCCAGGTACTTCTGGGATTGCTGCAATCACTGCTCACAAAAATGGTTCTACAGAATCTGCTATTTGGAGCATCACTTTCTTTTCTGGAATATCTAGGACTTTATGCTTCCTGCAAACAAATACATTCCTGTAAACAAATGTTACTTTTGAAGAAGGTTTAAGAGGAGAAGTTGCAGTTCCTAGTCTCTTCTTATTGTCTTAAAGACTGGACCTTGGAATTTCACCCTAAGGGAAAAGCTTAGAATAAGTGACAATGTTCTTGTAGTCATTAAACATTGGCCTAAGTAAACAATCATGTACTGCAGATGGAAAGCTTGTGCACTACTTAAAGCACTTCATGCTTAACTGCACAGAAAACAGTACCTGTTATTTGCTTTTTAGTCTCTACGTCTCTGGTGTGTTGGAGTAGGCGTAGCAAGAGTGGGATCCCTTTCTGCTCCGACACTTCCAGTTTGTTGTCATTGTCCTCAAACACTAAGTTTCTCAGAGCACCACATGCTGCCCGCTGAATGTCCTCGTTCTGAGTGTCAAGAAGCTGTAAAAGTTTGGGGATTCCACCAAGAGAGAAAACCTGTGAGGAAAACAGAACACAGCAGAGAATAATTAGATACTGTAAATGACAAACTCCACCCTTCCCCTTTAAATATCTTTAGTAGTAGGAACTTTTTACGTTTGTTCCTACTTGAAAGACTTGAAGAACGGATCATTAATCTTTTGGACATATCTGTTAACTTCTGGGCTTTCATATGAGTCATAGTTAAAATCCACAACTAAGGGAGGCATCATATTTTAATAATTAATGTAAGGGAATGAAACTAAATCTCTTATAGCTTTGCTGCAGATTTGCACTTTCTGACAAGACATTTAATTGCTCCGTATTTTAGCTTCTGTGTTGGTGAAATGGATAGCTGAGATTTTACTCTGGAACATTTATAAACAGCTTTTAAATTTCTGGTTGTAAAATATTCCTGATATGCCAACTTTGGGCTTTTTTTCTGAGCAATCAGCCTGATGGGAAAAATGTATTTTTCCCTGTTCATTTCTGTGCCTGTATTGAAAATGTATTCAACATGAATATATTATACTTAATTCTTCTTCTCTGTGGCATATTGAGGAAAAAAAGTAAACCAGTAAAGTAAAAAATGTTAGGTAGCTACTGAACCACTCACACTTAAAAATAACTGCTCTTCAGTGTCTAATTCTTTAGAAAATGAGGGTTTGGCCCCAAATAAATGAAGAATTAAAAAGATTTTCCTCTAGAGCAGCTCTACAGAAACAAAGAGTTTCTGAGTTTTACATGTTGTGGCAAATGATAACTCCTTGATGAGCTGTGAGGTGACATAAGGAAGCTTTGGCTTATTTAGAAATCAGTTTACTGTGGAAAATACATTGTATTCAGGTATAAGTGAGGATGGTTTCCTCCAGCATCTCAAAATGCCACATAGTTTTATGGACAAAATTATCCTTGTGCTGAATCAACGGCATGTAAATGATTTAGAAATCTGATACTCAACTGTTTTGAGTAGTCCAGAGTTTAAAGAATTCAATACAACCAACAGATCTTGACAACATCAAGAAATTAAATGTAACAAAGCTTTTTGCCCTCCATACCCTGGAAAACTATACTGCCCACTTGCCTTTCCTCTGATTTGGTTGTACAAAAGACACGGCTTCTTGCTGCCATGTTGCTGACCTGATTCCCCTTGCATTCATTCAGCAATCATTTGGATGCTAACAGAGTGAAATACAGAAATATATATCTTGAGGTAAGTGGAGCATGGAGCATACTGAAAGCTCATCAATCTATTTTATTACAGTAGATAAGCCCTTTTGACACCAATAGCTGGTTGGTTTCCTTACACATTTATGCAGACTTTCTGTTGGCAATTTTAAGGGTTTTATGGCTGTTGTAGAAGTGGTTCTATTTTAACCTAATGTGCAGAGGAGAATTTACAAAGGCATTGATTGATCATTCTACATCTTCATTGGTAGACAAAATTCACTAAAATTCTGTAAGATCACAAGTTCACAAGAAGAAAAAAAGAAAAGTCACTAGACCCACAGATTATGAAGTATCAGGGAACAAAGCATTGGGAGGCACAGAAAAGGAATGCAGGCTGGAAGACTAAAAAGGAGAAGTGAGACTGACAACGTGAACAAGTCTGATAGGCATCAAACATCAAAACTCAGATAGGATATGTGGGATAGACAGGAAAACAGGAAAAGTTTTCAAGTTTAACTCTTTCACTTATCCACTTGTTTTCCCAGAAAGCTGCCTGAGAGGTTTGAATAATAAACCACTTTCAAGCATTCGGTTCTGAAGCTTTGTTCTCAGACTGAAGTTCAGGCTGTTAATTGTACTGGTGTTTTTTTTCCTAAAACAAACTTCCATGTACTGTGAAGCAAGCTAAAACTATCAAAGGACTGAGTGATGTTTGTCACTGAACTGGACTGCATATATGTGAATATGGAGTTAAAGCTGAGATTACCTGTTAAAAACACTGAGTGTATTACAAAATAAAACAGGTCTAAGAATTTATTTTTTTTAAATGGCTGAAATAGCATTTATTCAATTACCTTACACATTAATATACAGAACTGTTCAGCAAGAGGACCATAATTGTGTTTGATAATGAAATTTAAAGAGAAAAACTTGTAAGAGACTTAAAAAATGTGGGTAATCCGAACAATATATTAGTGTATTTGTGTGGTCCCAGCAAGTCCTTATGAAATTTGGCTTAACTATACACTATATTAATGCATTCATGCAGACCTAGCAAACCTTGAAACTTGGAAAAGTTTGCACTGTACTCCCAGAGTTTTCTTTTCTGGGATATTTCTGTACCAGCAGTGTAAGGATGCCAGTCAAAAATGAGAGACAGGAGCAACTGTATTAACTGTATTCTAGAGTTCAGACTCTAGAACTTACAAAGGCTGGAAGAAACATGTTCATTTGTCCTGAAAAAGGACTGACTAAGTGGATATACACTTAGCAGCCTTAACACATATGAAAACTCATTATCAAAGGGACAGAAAAATAGGCATTTTTCTCAATATCCATCAAGATAAAATAGAAACTAATCAACTCATTTGCAAAAGGGAGAATTAAGTTATACCTTGGGAACAACTGGTAAAGGGTAGCAAAGCTCTTTGCCTGCAGGAGCTTGTGGGATACTAACCAATGGGATAATTATCCGTAATTACAGGTGGCTTGGATGAATTCTTACCCTACATTTCTATATCTCTCATCACAAAATACTAAAGATCACATTTTTTTGCTAGCATAGAACAATGCTATTCCACAAATTTAAAAGAATGTGCATTAAAAAGCATCAGCATATTTTAGGGAAAATATTCAACATTGGTATCCCAGAAGGTTTCTTGGAGTGTCTTTTTTTTTCATGTTGGTACACGGTACAGAAAGTTATTTTCTCTACCTGATTCTAACTGGCATAAAAATAATGACTTACCTTTCTTCTGGCTTCTGCTTTCTGGAAGCACTCATGCTGTATGAAAGTCACTGCAGCAAGGATCCTAGGTGTGGATTGTGTATTTTCATTCTTCAGTATGCTCACTGCACGCTCCAGAGTCATCTCCCCTTCTGGGCTCCTTGAAGTATAGACAGAGAAAATACAGTGAAACAAGACTGCAGAAAAATCATAATTTAGCCTGTGAAATTTCTTGTAGCACCAAGATGTTCATCTTTTTCAAGTAAATTTAGCTTTTCTTAGAAAATTATTCCAATAGCAGAAAACATTATGAAAGCTTTAAGATATAACAATGCTCTGAGGGAAAAGAAAATCGTAAACAGAAGTGTTGCAATAATGAGAGGTTCTGGACAAAGCAAGTCATGGTTCAAATGATAAAAACAAAATGAAAACATCACTGGATGATCTAAAGGAGGCCACAAGTAAATCAGAGTGTCTTTTACTGATAATGAAGATACTGTGATGTTTTTCTCCGTAACATGACAATTCCTTTTTTTTTTATATTTGTTTTCACACCTTTCTTCAGTTTCTCAGTTCCCAGACTACATAAATGCAAGGCTCAACACCTGATTTTTCAAGCTTGTAGAAGTTCTAGTCTGGAAGAGATGGGCAAAGCCTTTTTTCAGGTGGGACAAAAAAAACCCACCACTTGTTCAATTGATTAGGTACATCGTCTGTGGTAGGATCAAAAACGTGAGTCTATTTTCCTCCCAGCTTTCAGCATGTTTGCTTGAATGATAATAATGTAAGACAACCATATGAAATGTTAAAAAGAAAGGTCATCGGAGCCCTCAGTGAATGGAAAATAAAACAATTCATGCACAATCAGGTGCATTAGGTCTGGGACAGGTGGTTATGTTTCCCAGCCTTTTTATTTACTTTTTCTTTCAAATACTCTGCACCTTGAGAAAAAGAAAACAAACAAGACTAAAATGGGGAAAAAAGAAAAAGTAGACAAACCCGTGAGTATTCTCATTTTTTTTTAATACCAAACAGTTTTGTAGAACTGGATTCCAGGCTAGCTAGACAGGGATGAGATGGCAGTATGTGAACCACAGTGAAACAAGTAGAGTCATTGGTATTAATTTCCTACTTTAGAGCTACCAGAATCAGAATAGTTTACTTTATAATCATCTCACTGAATGCATCGAAAATTAGAAATTTTGACACAATTACCTTTTACGTTAAAATAGGTGCATGGGAAACAAATTAGATTAAATGAATTTATTTTTCCTTTCAACTAAGCAGAACTATTAAATATTAAACAGTGTGCAGAAACATGAAATACAGAATGTTTTTATACCGAGAAAAGAAACATTACTAAAGTATGTGTTTGTGGGCTACCCCAGGAGTCACTCGGTTCTTCAGCTGAGACTGTCTTAATAATGCACTGGCAGGAGTGAAAAGGCCTGAAGTCCAGGTTTGCCGAGAATGGGCTGCAGAGGAGCAAGGTACATGAACCAGGCAGAAGTCAGGAAGATTTCTCACAGGAAACATTGCTCTAAAAATGCAATGAAATCTGATGCTTTTCCCCAAAATACTTTTGATGAACTCATGGGCTCTGAGGCAAAAAATGGATTTTGATGGAATTTTTCCTGCCAGCTACACTGTAAATCAGCATCAGTTGCTTGCCTTTGCTAAGGCAAAGAACAATTAGTATGGCTGCAAGGACAGCAAAGAAACAGAGAACTTTTTTGATGCACCAGTTGCAAATGAAATTCCACCCTGAGGTGTCCACCTGCCTTTATACTTCCCTTTGGTAAAAACCGTATTAATTATTTTCTTCTCCCCTCCTCTCAGTCAGTGTTTTGAGTAAATACGCTGCATCTTTAGGTGCTGAGCATGCTTGCAAAACACGAAGATGAAATGAAGAGGACAGTGTGTCGAGGATGTCAATGGAGAGGTTAAATCAAAATGAAACTAGAAAGAACTACAGTTAATATGTCTAGTGTCCTGAGTCCTGGTCTGGAAATTTTTACATTTTACAGATTTTCAGCCTTTACTTCAGCCCAGATTTAAAACAAAGTAGCCACTAAATTACTGTTAAGTTGCAAGTTGGATATACTGATCACAAACCTGCTTAAAGAACAATGAGTAACGAAAAAAAAGCCGGGTCATATTTCTTCTAAGTGGAACAGAAAAACAGGCTTTTCAAGTTTGGCTTTTAGCCAGATTTCTTAAATCAACAAGGATTTTGTGACCATGTTACATATGTACACATGTGAGCATGCCTACCTGCCTGTTAAGTCACTGCAATTACCTTGACCAAATTCAGTCACCTTCTACAGAGTGGGCACACATCTTTAATGTATTAAATTGTGAATTATTTCAGTGACTAACAGCAGAGAAGAACTTCATCCATGCGTTTTCCAAGGTCAAGATTGTGGCATGAGCTCATCCCTCATGAGATACCAGAGAACCTAAGTGGCGACAGCCTCAGAATGCCAAGGATGTCCCAGAATAGTAAAGGTCCATCAGCACTCACTGCCAAGCTGAGACAAACACATGGACAGCCAGAGATAAACTGCTAAATGCTGGGTATGAAGATCTGTTTTGAGATGGAGGGTAGCCCACCATTCGCCACAGTTATTCCCTCATGGGTGATACTCCTTCATGGGCAGTAGCCAAAATCTTCCTCTCTTTTTGTGCACTGCCATACCAGGATTGCTCTCCCATGCATATAAATAACATTTGCTAGCGTTTTATCTGACAGTAATAAAGGCTGCGATACAATCTTTGACCCTCAACAGTATTCATAAAGTTGCAGCACCCAAACTGTTATTAAACTAGAATTTGATGCAATGACTGTATGTTACCATCAAAACATTTACAGGCAAACTTAATAGACACATAGCTGATTAGCGTGTGTAATGACAACAAATAAACGGACATTTAGGTAATGGTTGTTAAACAGAACAATGATTTGACAAGTTCTGGCTTCACGTTAACTAACAGATACATATACACTGAGATATATATACACTGTGCTGTCTATTGATTTTGTGACCTTTTTTAAACTTTGGGTAGAATAAATCTATCTATCAACTAAAGCAGGAGACATGCAACACTAAATTAAATAGATGTACTGATATAAATTAAATCTGCAAACATCTGTAAAAGGACTGTAGGGGTTTTCACAGCACCGTCAAATGTTTTCCTCTGTAATTTCCAGCAAAAGCTGAAGTTAAAAACTGGCACTTAAGGAATTATGTTGTCAAAAAGATTGCTGTTAGGTCACAAATCTTCCACCTGAGCTCAGCATGGTCTTGAGAAAGCCACTTGCACAATGACTGAAGACAGATGTTTACATTTGCAGGTATGAAAAACACTTTGTTTTACGTTTGTGCAGCAGATGGACAGAATCCAGTTTTTGCACCTGCAAAAGAAGAACCAAAATTGCTCCTGCACGAAATTGAATATGAAAAATTTTGCTTGTGGCTCAGAAATGCACTCAAGAATGTGCTTGAATTTAAGTAAGTGATTAAGTCAATGGGATATATGCCTGTTTTTAAGTTGTCTTACTGAGAAACAAAGTCCTGAAACAAAGTTCAACATTACTACTCCCAAATCTCTAGCTGTGGTGAGCTCTCAGCTGTTTGTTGTTTTTTGTGGGTTTTTTTCTGAACTTGCTGTGAAGACTGAACACATTAAGACTCCCATCAGTATCAGAAGTCTTAAGTTGTAATCGTCCAGAGGCAGAATTTTTGATCCAGATCAGACGTAGGCACACAAACACGTATGTTTGTAAATGTAATCATAACAAACTAGATGTAACAGACAACAGTGATATCAGATGATATCTTATACAGCAGCAAATTGAGAAAAAGAAGAAAGATAGCCTTCAACAAAATGAAGTAATGGCTACATAGTTACAGAAAAAGAGATATTTCCTAATAATACTGTAGTAAATTATACTGATTAACATACTTAAGAATCACAGAATGGTAGGGATTGGAAGGGATCTTTAGACACCATCTAGTCCAACTCCTCTGCAGAAGTAGGTTCACCTAGATCAGGTCACATGGGAACACATCCAGGCAGGTCTTGAAGATCTCCAAGGAAGGAGACTCCACACCCTCCCTGGACAGCCTGTAACCTGAAACTTTGGTATCCTATTTGGATTATGAAAAAACAAGAAACCACAGTAAACCGTGCAAGTAACTACTTCCTGTTTACCAAGCAACTTGTTCTGTCCATTGAACTTTAAGGCCTCTGGAAATACTCAGAATTATTTTAAAATGAAAAATATATTAATTCTTGAGTGGTGGAATTTCAGAACTGATAAATTTTCTCTTTTGAAAATGGAACTGATTTTAAACATTGTGAAACCTTCTCTGAAAGGGAATTTCATGGGAAAAAAAAAAGATTTTTTTTTCTTTAAGAATGCTTCTAGAATTTTAAACTATTTTCCTTTGGGAAATTTCCGCTGGGAATTTCCACCATGGAGCTAACAGAGTTGCAAATTAAAATACCATCCTCTGAGCATCTAGGATCTCATGGTATTGAGAAGCTCTGGAATTCTGAGATTCAGAGCAGTTTATATTTGTTCCAGGTATGGATATTACTACAAAGACAAGAGAAATTTCTGCCCATGCTTTACTGAAGTTTATAAAAACTAAAAAGTTTCCTTGAAACCGTGAAGGATTTTAAACTGTGAATCCACCAAAAGTTGCTTCAGTGGTAGATTTCTGACCTATTTTTGTGAGAACTAGTGCTGAAATCATCCAGTCTCTTATGAACACAAAATTTACCAATCCATGACTGTAGCAGTGTGACTTAGGTCATTAATTACTCAGTAACTACTTCATGTCTCCTTATAAAACTGATTAATTTTTGACAAAACCGGGTCCCAAAACTGAGCAGAAGGAATGGACCCTACAGTATATACATCCACATAGGTTTTTTCTCCTTTTCCTATTTCACTGGAAGTGGATTTTTAAAAGCAAATCCACTTTCTGCATCCTCTGCACTAACATTTCATATCCTGTGTTGGCTGCTGAACCATAAGTTGTCAGTTCACTTTCTCTTTTTAAACAGGTACCTTTCAACTGTGACAGCCCAGAACCAAAGCAGGTCCTTCATTGTTCTTACCCTAGCTGAGATCCATTGATGGTGACTTGTTCACTCTGCGGGAAACCATTCCTCCCTGCTGCTGCCACAGCAGCCGTTAATGGTAACTTCTTCCCATCTGTTTCTACGGTGACATTCGTTACTGAAGCTGGCTGTGAAGCTTCCCTCCTGGTCTGTGTGCTTCTCAAAGTAGTTTGGTACCAGCTGGACCTTAAAGATTGCCTGTTCTGAGACCCCAAACGAGAAGCAATTGGTGATCTCACTTGTCCCACCGCACTGCCTGAGGTCAGGTAGTTCTCTTTCTCCAAAAGGTTGCTCATACTGCGACTGTTGCCTGCTTGGTGGTATAGAGGTACAGTGGGGTTGGGGTAGGCACCATCAAAGACAGCATCATTAATAGCCCCCATGTGGGAGTGTCTCTTAAAGGAGCGTCCCCTGTTCACTGAATCACGAAGAGTGTAACCAGCAATCTCAGACCGAGCGTATCTTGGTGGGATAGTCCCATTGGTTATCCTGCTATCTCCATGCCTCATGGAGAAGCCAGTTGAAATCCCTCCACCATAATGAAAATCACTGGACACATATGCCAAACTTTCAGGACATCGTTGGGGTGAAACCTCTAGTCTCTTCAGAGGCTGTCTTTGAGCTCTCTCTTCCATTGTCCTGTAAGTCATCCTTGTTCCCCAGCCATTTGCGTAAGAGGATGGTGAGGCCACCTGTTCAAGATGCATAAACGGAGTCAAGTAAGATCGCAGCATTTAGAATTAATATCAAGGACACCAAACATAAAAAGTAAAGGTAAGAATTCTAAGGTCTGCTATCAGAATCAGAAAACAAAATATAAACATTGCAACAATTGTATGTGAAATGAGATTCTGCACCACTTCTTTGTATCTGACTAATGGAGACAGGAAGAAGCATGGTCTAAACATTAATAAATAAAGTCTAAGGATGTAGACTTCTGTCATTAAATCAAAATATGTAAGTCAATTATGTCTAGTGGCAAATGGTCTGCTTATTAATGGAGATTTCAGTTTCAGATTGAAACTAAATTCATGGCTGTCCAATAGATAGTGGAAAATTAATCAGTTGGATATTAAAATACTGTACTAAAGTGCCTGCATATGGTTATTAAACTTATTAATATAAGGTTATTTAGCCATCCTGTTCACTTTGTGGTAGGATATAGTAACAAGAGATAGTTTCTTCCCCATTTGTCTAACCTTTTAAAAATTAAGGAGATTACAAAACACTCTAAGGAAACCAAAATGACCATTTCACCATTTCAATGATTTTGCTTTTCCTGTCCCTTAATGGCAAGGATAGTAATGGATCATCAACTCACTTTATAATTGCCCCTTTTCTAAATTCAACAAACACTTCCTTTCACCTTTTTTTTTAGGATGTGTCTTCAAGATTTTTGGTGTTTAGGTCCCTTTTGGGGCCTCTCCAATTTTTCTACCTTTTTTATGCTATAAATTGGATACCATATTCTACTCAAGACCTTCCAGTAATAAATCAGCTTAGGAGACTATCTGGCCTTGAAATATAAGAGTCACAGCCCAATTTTTAAAAAATTAGTAAGCACAGTGGCATCCAACTATAAATCAAAGCTCCATCTTTTTCATTTCCATGTTATACTGAAGTTTCATAATATTAAGGGCATTTCTGAGAGGTAAACTGAGAAGCTTACACCAGTTATTAATTGAAGGGTGCTTAGTAGATAGACTGAAATCCCTTAATTTCACTGTTAACTGAGGGTGATAAATAGACTTAAAAAAGGAGTAAAAGTTGCTGGAACTAGTAGACTGAGGAAAGGATCATTGGATGTATCTGTTTATTTTACAGAAGCTATGCAAGGATATCTTTATATTTTGTTTGGAGACAAGGAAATTAATGCTTTTGTGAAATATTAGACCTTGTGGCTTTTTCTGGCTTTTATACAGGACAAATAGTCTCTCTCTTTCTTTAAAAAAAACCAGATATTTTTATTTTTCTCCTTTCTGGAAAACTGTAGTATTTTCTTGTGGTTCTTATGTCACCTCTAGTTTTCCCCTTGTTCCTCTTGTTTTGTTTGATTCACATCAAATATTATGGACTGTATGATAGGTGAAAACAGAAGATAGGAAGACAGAGCTGCTTCATGGACTGTCCCGAAATTGAGCTATTTCTTTTAATGATAATAAGCCATTCTTGAGTAGTATAAAATTAAGAAACTGGTTCCCTTGTGTGCAGTTATTTATTAAATAAATACTTTTTTCTCAAGCTGAATTGTTTTCGGTTTACAAATGTTGATCATGCAGCAGTGCTGCTATTGAGCCACATGTAGATTTCCAAGTCACATGATTAATCCCTGAAATAGGTTCATATCAGTCATGAGCTGTGTTACAAAAAAACAAGGAAAATTGCCCAAAACAACAAGTGAATTTATGATGAGACAGCTTGGAAACACAACTGTATTGCAAAGACTATACTGCTGAAATTTTTGTAGTGCTAAAACAGGTTACAATAGCATTATTTTAAATAATAAGAAATTATATGAAACACTCTACCTGTCTTCATCCAACTAAAGCAATCTGTTTTCCTGTGCTTTTGGATGCTTAATTCCCTTCCACCACATTCCCTGTCATTTGCAACCCTGCATGATTGCTGGACTTCCTCTAGCAATCTCTCACTGTTCAGCTGGGTGAACAGCAGCATGGCTTCCGGCTGCTTCGAGCTACTGATGTGCAGACTGACCTGCTGCCTGGTGGGACAGATGAAGATCTGACTTTTCACACCCTTTACCTTAGTAGGGTGTTAACACAGATTTTCATTTCCTATCCTGATGTCAATTCTCACAAAAATGACAGGACTGCAAAAAAGCCCATCTGTATGACTGAGCTGAATACAGCCACTGGGTCAAGAAGTCACTGGAAAGGTGGAAAATGTTAACAAATCCCAGTTATAAAGCCCTTGTTTTCTAGAAATCAGGCTTTAAAAAACAATCAACCAAGCAAACAAACCTTGAAACACTATTTGTGGTAATAGAATGAATAAGCTATGCATGTGATATTATATTTACTTTATTAATTTTCCTCTTTTCCTCACCTGGTTTGACTGGTAGTATGAGAAACCATATGGAGTTCTTGGTGCAAAATCATTTTCAGTAATTCCCATGTTATAGACACGCTCTGGAACACTGGATGCACGGTGCAAACTGCCTGTAAACAAAGACTAATGTTAGTAAGACTTAAACAAACCATGATGTTGTTTAAAAAGGACGATTCACAGTACTAGGGCAACGTCCTAGTCTGCACTGCCATTAATATGCTAAAAATGAGACAGGGAAAGAATGGAAAGACATTTGCATTTGATGTATTGCATTCAAAATATGGCTAAGTAAAGCTTTCTGGGGATACAAGCCACTTTTTTCAGTTTCCTGTTTAATTAAGACATATTTTTATCTTTTAAATGTCTTCTTGTTCATGCACCTATTTAATGAAAAACATTTTAACAAAGCAAGTTGATATTTTAAATACCTCAGATAATGACAGATGATAAAATACCAACAAATAGTATAATTGAGCAGCTACTAAGAACACTTATTTTCCACTGTAACCCCTTTGAATATATATGCATGGTTTATACTGGAGACCGACTACAATATGGACTGTACAGAATAAATTAAATTATTGCAGCTGTAAATTGTAGATGAGAAACATGGCTTGATATGTATATCTCTCTGCACTCTAGAGATGCAATTTTCACATTTTACCATCATAAACAAATAGCCTACACTGAGTATAGAATCAGGCTGGCTTGGGCTGGAATAGACCTTAAAAGATCATGTAATTCTAAACCCATTGCTATGGGCAGGGACACCTTCTGCTAGACCAGGTTGCTCAAAGCTCCATCCAACCTAGACTTGAATACTGCCAGGGATGGGGCACCCAGAGCCTCTCTGGGCAACCTGTTCCAGTGGCTCACCACCCTCACGGGGAAGAACTTTTGTATGGACTGTTTATTGCATAGTTGTCTACTTCAACTGCTGATGTTTCTTCTCCCTTAGGTGCTAGTTTAATTATAATATATTGCAGCAAGTAATGCTTCACTAATCTTTGAGTCCTTCACTCAAAGAGAATGAAGAGTCCATGAACCCATTCTGTGGCTTATGGAGGCATGTGGCAACTGATGCCGCAAAGTAGGGTTGTTTAATAAAGCTTCAAATCTGCATCTCAAAGGTTCACTAATTCTACAAACAATGTAGAAAATCCACAAGTGTATCTACTCGGATTCTTTAATTTTTCCATGACCCAGTTTTGAAAATAGAACAGCGCATTGTGGTTGCTTCTTTCATTAAAATGGCATTCTTCTTTTAATTAAAAACAAAAAAAACCCTGACCCCAAAAACTTCAGTCTCTTTTTCACTGATGCAATGCATTTTTAAAGAAAAAGTGCAGCTACTAATATTTTTTTTAAAGCAACAGATATTGCTGAAATAATTATTCATGAGACTCCTGTATTACTATGAAAATCTGCATATAGCAATACAAATAACACAGATAGGTTTAAAGAGGTGAAACAATAGTTGAAAATAAGATACATCTCAAATAGGTCATAAAAGTGCCAGTGGGTGCTACAGAAGTTTAGGCTGAACAGATAACAGTGGTCAATTAAGAAGTTAATTGGCCATGAATTTTCAAAATAGCAGATATTTCTTGAGACACTACAGAAATCGGAACAACCAATCATTAACTTGGTCAAACTGCTGAAGTCTCCACTTACAAAAATAGTAGGAATCATATGTCTATGGGATTTTTGAAAGTATCTGGTGTATGTATTCCAAATACCTGAGGCTTTCAGTTTGTTCAATTAGACTCTGGGCTTCATTAGGTGCATGTGGATGGGTATCCCTAGAAACCTCCATACATCTTTGATCCTTACTATCCATAGTTAGTAAGGGCTCAACAAGGATGAAAACAAACAAGAGACTCATGTAATAAGAAGAATTCATGAATGATTTTCACTAGCGTGTACCTACCTGGGTAAGACCAAAGTTGTATATAATATAATTCAATACAGTACAACATAATAGAAGACTGCAAAAATTTGAGGCCTAATTCTATCAGACTTTGCATTTATTTTGCTTATTTAATCATACTTTCCAATTCTTTCATTTTGGTGAGACAGACTTAAACATGTATTAGGAGATTTGTTAAGACACATTCATGGTAACTGCGTCATGAGGGTGGAATGATGCAGCTTGGTCAAACTCATGATTCGGATTGTAATAATTCCTTTGTGACACTACAAGGTTAACATAGCCCAAGGGTTACCCAAGTACATGAGAATGCAGTAAAAGGAAACTGTTGCTTTATACGGAAAAAATCTCCTGCAAATGTACACCGACATCCAAAAGTACAAATTCATACAAGTCTCTCACTTACATGGTAAAATTCCCATATCAATGTACTATTTCAGGTGCCGAAGATTACTCCATTTTAGCCTATTGTCTATGTCTGCTTTTAAAAGATTCACTTTATTAATTGCTGCATATTAAATAACTTCCATATCATAAGTCTTTAAATACTTAAACATTTCTGTTTCTTTATAGTTAGTATTTTTTTGTCCAGTTTACTTAGTAATTTCAGTTATTTATCTACTTAGGGTATAAAGATCCTTTGAGCAAGTTCTCTGCATGTTTTAGATAACTCTAAACTCTGTCTTTACTAAACAAAACAAAACAAAACAGGATAAATTAAAAATAACAAGACTGACCATGAACTAGTTGAGGATAAACCGCATATCTAACAGTTCTCTCTTTGCAAAAGCAATGTACAGTCAATCAAAAATGGTAACAGTTATCTTCGAGTAGTACTCTTTTTTTTGACCTTCAGTCTGCCTGTGAAACTATCTGTCAGTGAACATTTTTCTCTTTCCAACACCAGTATGTGTTAGCTTATGAAATTTCACTTTGGATTTACAGTATCTCTTGCTGGCTCTCACCATATTGGTAAATTATTTCATCAGCATTTTACCTGTTGATTTACTAGGTAACATTAAATAGATGTGTTTTTACCATGTGCTGTTTATTTGTGCCAAAAGACACTGTATTAAAGGAAAAAGTGGCAACTGAAATGCTGTATCTTTCCATTAGTTATAAGATGCAGAATAGGTGACCTGATCAAAACTTGCTTCTGCCACAAAGGCTTCCTTCAGCTTATTCTCACCATACCACAAAAATCTACATAGAATCCTAGAATTCTTTGGTTGGAAAAGACCTTTAAGATCATTAAGTCCAACTATTAACCTAACACTTCCAAGCCTATCCCTAAACCCTGCCCCTCAGCACCTCAGCTACATGATTTTAAACACCTCCAGGGTTGGTGACTCTACCACCATCCTGGGCAGCCCGTTCCAGTTTCTAACAACCCTCTCAGAGAAAAAGTTTTTCCCAATATCAAATTTAAACCTTCCTTGGTGCAACTCGAGGCCATTTCCTCTTCTCCTATCACTCATTACTTGGGAAAACAGATGAATCCACACCTTGCTACAACCTCCTTTCAGGTAGTTGTAAAGATGATAAGGTCTCCCCTCTCAAGTGTTTCCTGCCTCTCAAGTTTGCTCAGTATACATATATTCAGAAATTATAAGGTAATCCTTATACATTCAGTGCATTTGTTTAAAAAAAAATCAAGAACTACTTTAAAAACATAATTGTGAGCTCATTTACTGTTAGGATTAATATTTTCTAATTGTGGACTCAGTGTTGTAAGTCTCACAAAACCTCTCTCTTCAGAAAATTTGCCCATGATTCAGTTACTCATCTGCAGAGGACAAATGCTATTTGAGAGGCCACAGGGTACTACACTTGACTTCCAGCAGCCAGTCAAGAAAAAGACACACTTCCTACAGGCCCTGCATCATTTCTGTCAGCCCATGAGGATATTTTGGAAAACTTAGGCATCTCAGACAGCAGCAGACCACCATGTGTGGGCAATTGAGTGGAACCGTTTATCACAGTCTCCCCTGTCCCCTGTCAGTATGAACTAAAACAACTCAGGAACACTTTGGATGTGGTCAGTGGAGAAGGAAAACTAAACCCCTTCGCACTTCACCACTCCTAAAATAAAAGCTGTACAAAAATGAGCTGATATTGCAACACTTATGACAAAATTTTTAGTCCTGAAAAAATAATTACACTATCACGAAGAAGACTGTACAGATGACAGTAAAAATCCCATTTATTTTCACAGGGGCTCTTCTTGAGGCCTCTTTGTTCCCCTGGATGTGACAGGTCCAACATATCCAAAGGTTTTGGAAGGTCCTCCCCAGTAATCACTACCTATGGCTGAAAACAGATCAGTCACCTGCTTGCTCGGCTTTAAAAAACAATGACAAGAGGCACCAATAAGATATATATCTGAGAAATAATTATGCTCCATTAAGGAGTCAGGTGTATCAAATTCCCTTTAAAACATGTACAGTAGTAACTCTCATTTGTGAGTCTTTGTTAGCACTTTTGTATTTGAATGATCATCATGAAAGCCAAATTCTGCTTTTAAATCCCCCACTGCTGTCATCAATGTAGCTATATCCTACACAGAGAAGCCTGTTATGGACTGTGATACTTTCATGCATCCTGAATACCCATCGGCTAAGTATCTATTGTCCACTCCTGCTCGGGGCAGGTGGATGATTAAGCCCTCAATAGAGACTCCCAACTGTACCTGGACTGTCATTTTTTAATCCTTTTTTAGTCTCTACTACTCACATGGACTGAGATAGAGACATTTAAGAAAGGTATATCGAAAACATCATTGAGTCACTTCATCTAGAGGTCACAGAGGCTTCTTTTTGATCATGTTCATTCATCACTCTGCCAGCATATACTTGGTCCAAAGGAGTTATTCTAACACGTTTCTAACATTTTTTTTTTTTTACTTTGTACTGGTTAGCACAAGTGCTCAAATATAAGAAAAAGATTTTTTTTTTGGCTTTGGAAGCAGAAGTGAAGAATTCAATGAAAGCAACAAAAAGCAGAAGTCATCAACAAGGATTTTTTTCTACTTCCTTTTCCCAGAAAGATAAAACCAGAAAATCATCAAGAAGTAATTAACATGGCAAGAAGTATCAAAATAGAAGGCTACAGAAAGACCCGCACCAACCCTTAAAAGCAAATTTAACAAGAACAACAACAACAAATGATTTTTAGACATTAAGGAATGTGTAGAAGAAATATGACTGATTGTAACTGTGTTTATCTGATACTGCTGGTTTGGAAGTCACATAAGTTTTAATTCTGCTTTTTATAAACACAAGCATTTGTAAAATTCTGTGTTAGAGAAAGAAACTCTATGTAGACAGTGATTTGTCAAACTGTTTGGTTTTGTATGAGGTATTACTCAATTCTGCCCTCATTTTTTTACAATGGAACTGATAAAGATGTCCAGGATATACAGGAAAGTAGACTTTAGTCCAGGGATTATGCTAAAGAAACAGAAATACCACAAATTTTAAAATACCACAAATAAAAATCCAGATAAATGAAGATCAGATACAAGTGAACTTATAAAGTTTAATACACTCCTAAAGTGTACATTAAATAATCAATAGTGTTGCATATGTGAGATGAAAAAAACCAATCATTGAAGTGTATTATTCTGAATGTCATTGTTCTTTGAAAAGTCTACCACTCCATCTCCATCCTTAAATAACATTTAGAAATTTGATACGGCTGCTTTAGTTGTTCAAAATTTTTAAGGGCAGCGTAATCTTTAATTTATAAAGGTTCAGGAACTTATTAACTGGAAAAGTTGCAGCTGTTGTTAATGTATTGCTTGAAAAACAACAAGATGTGACAATGAAGTTGTATGTAACTTCAATTATTTGGCAGCTACTGGAATCTTTGTGTCAGGATGACATGAATTTCTATCATAAATAAGATAAAATATACCCTCAAAAAGGAGGGAAAGGGACATGACAAAGAAAACAACATGAGGATAGGAGGCAAAAATACGTTCTTCCATTTAAAGGTAATGCTGAAGGCTAAGCAGACACTTTTAGTTTGAAACTCCAAGGAGAAATTAAGCTGTCCTGACAGAGTAGTTCTTCCAGTTTTAAAGCTTCCAGTATAGCCAGTGGAAAATGGATGTGCATAATACTTGGTAAGACCTTTACTACCACTAATTTTTTCATACCCAGTGGTTATGCACTCGGCTAATTTTAGGCACATATGTGAATATTGTGGTTAGGTATGTGCTAAGTACCTTGCTGAGCAGAGTCTGAAATAATACAGATAGTTCTATCACAGGGGCCCTCTTCTGCTCCCTCTAAATCTTTCTATTGTCCTTCTTGCAACTGCAGGTGAACTACTGTTACAAATCAGAGAAAGTGAGATTTTTGCATTGGAAGATGAGTGTGTATTTTTTAAAAGTACTCTACACAAAATAATTTAAATGTTTCTCAAACCACAGTCAAATTTTGAACAACTGTATGGAAAGCATATTGAGATACACGCGCATATATATGAATTCTTTTCAGGACAGCCAATACGTTAAATGCATGACAGCCATTTGATTAATATTATATATACTTAAGATCTGGACAGATATATGTTTATGTATCATATATGTATGTATAAACACATATATATCTATGTGGAATATATTCCAGTTCTACTTATTTCTCAGTTTTGCAGTGGGACTACAAAATGTATGCTGAGTTGGGCATATGAATATGTTTGAAAGAAGAGTTCATTTTATGCATGAACAATACATGTAACTGACGTCATTTGCCACTCCTGATGGCGAAGCTTAAAAGTTTTGATGGCTCAGAAATGCAAAGGGCTCAAATACTTGACCTTTAGAAAAACAAAGCAAACCAAGGCAACTAGCCCCAAATTCATCAAGTCTGACAATGTATTCCAGAGAAGATGGGTTGGGAGAATGGGAATTTTGTCTTCATAGTGTTTTATGCATGGTTTAGAGACATGATCCCAGGTTCATGACACCGTATCATTTACTAACTATTGTTTAAAAAACTTTTCCCAGGCTCTCTGTTGAGAGAAAAAGAAAGGAAGTTACTCTAAAAAGTGTTTAGAAACCTTATTTAAATGAATGCAGGAAGGCTAAGCACTTGAATGTGTAGCTGCACATTGCACAGCTGTGTGTATCCATTTACACGATTTGTGTACCTGATTTTTCTGAATTGAGTACACAGATGTCTGCATTGTGTGCATTTTTTTTCCATGAGGAACTTCTTAGATACAAGTCAGATGAAGTATAAAGAAACATTCCTCTGCTTGACAAGATAGTTGAGTGAAGTATACTTATAAATTTCAAGACCTTTTGCTAACAGCTTCTTTAATGACAACCAAGAAACATGGTACACAGCCTGTAAATCAGTCACATCTTTCTGTTTAAAACCAGAATGGTAAGGGTCAATTTACTTTGAAAACAACTCATCTCTTCGCCATCAATACCTATGACTACACCCCTTGAACAGCTCCCCTTTAAGCCATAGCACCTGACCAAGTCACCGCATGAGAGCTCGATGCTGCAGTCGGACCCTGGTTGGGGCAAAAGGAACAACTGTGCTGACCTTACTGATGGATCTGGTCTTCTGGCTATATGGTCTTAGAAGCAAGGATTAATCAATGTCAGTTTGTATCATGCATGTCAAAGAACAGGGCAAATAACATCAGGTAGCATTATCATTCCGTGTTCCCATTCATGCCTGTCCTATATATACTTTTCCAAACTTCCTTTTAGTTAGTTGATTGTTGTTTGGATTGTTTGGTTTTTTGTTTTTTTGTTTTTTTTTTTTAATTTTGATGTGAAACAAGGTAAAATACTATGTTTTTTCCCATTTTATTTCACAACAGGGCCAGTGCGGTATTAAAAGAAACAAAGTGATTGCTGGATTAAAATAATCTAGGCTCCAGTAGCAGAAAAGTGGGAGCAGCCCCGGCCTCTCACGTAAGTTAAGGCGGCTTGGAATGAGAAACTTCTGACTCACTTGGGTGGGAAAGCAGGGAAGAGCAGCCCGCACCTCTCAGCGCCAGGGGAGCCGCGGACACGTATGCGCCCGTCCACGGCCAGTTCGGATCTCACCTCACCCAGGGGCCGCCGCCTCCGAGCCCCTTCCCGTGCTCCCGCCGCCGCCACCACCGGACAGCCCCGAGCGGTGCGGGGCCGGGGCGGGCACTCACCGTTGTGGAGCGAGCTCCGGTTCTTCCTGGCCAGGGTCTGCTGGACCTGCCGGTGGATCCGCAGCGCTTTCTCCTCGCCGGCCCGGCCGCCCGAGAGCTTGAGCCTGGCCTCGGAGGGCAGCGCCAGGCTGGAGCTGTCCAGCTCCCCCAGGATCTGCTGGCCCAGCACGGTGCGGATGTAGCCTTGCTCGGCGGCGGGGCCGCGGCCGGCCATGGGCACAGCCGGACTCGGCTGCGCTCCGACACGCGCCGCGCCGACAACCTGTTGCGCCGCCGCCTCGGCAGAGCCGGAGCTCAGCCGCCTAGGGCCGGGTCGGGCCGCGCCGCGCCCAGCGCCGCCCCGGGCTCCGTCCCGCCCGCCGCGCAGGTGCCAGGCACGGTCCGCACCTCCGCCCCGCTCTGCCCGCCCGGGGCAGCGCAGAACACTGCGGGGCTGGGGCAGCCGCCTCCACGCCTCCCTTTCCCCGTCCCCTCCCCTTCCCGCCGGGGTGAAGGGTTCGGCGCAGCGGCCCGGCCTCGCCCGGTCCTGCCCTTGCCAGAGGAGTGCAGCCGCCGCCCCAGGCCGCCGCCCGTCCCCGTCCTCCCTGCGCAGCAGCAAGAAGTCCCGTCCGTCCTGTCCCGTCCCGTCCCTTCCCGGGGCAGGAGAGATCGCGCAGTCGGGACGGGGTTCCTGGGGACATCTACGGCCTTATGCCACAGCACCCGGTAGACCACGTCTCCATAGCACAAGTATCTTGCCGCGGTGAAAAACACATGCACACATTTTAAACGTGAATATATATCGCCGTCATGCATTTTCCCTTACGGAGCCTTTGCTTTATGTTTATATACATTTTAGATTGTTGTGTATTGTAGACATAGCTGAATTTTGTGCACGTTTTTTAAGTTTCAACCTAAAATGTAATATGCGAAACTGCTTTAAACATAGTGGTCCCTGCTGGGAAGATCAAACTTTCAAGAAAGTTTGTGTTAGGGGGCTGTAAGGCTGCTGGTTTGGGAGGGTTTCCTGCTCTCTAGGTGTTTTTTAGGCTGTCCCGAGGATTTTCAGACAGATGAGTTAAAGCCGCCTTATCTCCGCGGCTATAGAGAGGTGGGGAGGGAATTGGTGCAATTAAAGGTCGAAGAAAAAAATTCCCGCCGGGCCTTTCCCCCGCCTGCGCGATCGTTGAGTGGCTTCTTAGACAATGAAACAGCTCGGTGAGGGAACATGAGTTAGAGGAAGGCTCAAGTCCTCCCATTGTCTCAGGACGCAACTTGGAGTTACTGTTTAAACAAACGCTCTACTCACGGTGGGTTGAAAGGAGGAGGAAAAAGGCAACAATGTCTTGGGGAACGTGTCGTCATTAGAAAAAGAAGTAGGTGATACAGGGTTGCAAGATTTTAAAAATAAAGACAAATCACCAGCAAACTAGACATAGGTGTTTTAACAGAAAAACTGTTATTTCTTAAAAGCAAATGAAAATCGATGTGGCTTTTAACTTCTGATGTTGCAATTTCAGAGACATGACAGGACTCAAAATGAGGTGATGTACCTTATTTTTTAACAGCTCTTCAGAGAGCGGTGGGAGTACAGGGTGTCCAGGGAGAAACTTGGACAATCCTTGTTTTACGGTGTACCCTAATGTAAGAAACTGGGGCACTTTCTGTATTCTCAGAAAGCTGAGGATGGGAAAGAGGAAGTGGCTCCATGCTGAAGAGTCCAGAATCTTTTTGCTCCGATTGTCTGTCTCTCTTCCCACTTTTTAAGAGGGGGAAGGACCTCTGGCCTTTCTCATCACTTGGTCTGGCTAATGTCATCTGCTCTTGTTCTAAAGTGACATATCACCAGGAGAGGTCATGATAATGCCTGTGTAAGATAAGTGAGAATAGTTTCACTGGTCAAGAGAAATGGAGTGGCATGCTCCTTCCTTATAAATGGGGAAAGGTTATGTATGGGAGCAGAAAGGTTGGAGCTAAGCTGTGGGGTACCAGCTGGGAAAGAGGAGCAGGAATTTGTGGGGAAGACGAAGTTGGAGGTACGTGGCAGAGATACAGTGAGCAGTGGAGAAATGTAGCAGAAAAGTGGAAGGGTAAAAAAGTGAAAGAATGAGCAGGATAAGGCAGGAAAAACAATGGAGAAGACACATCACATCTAGGAAGGAATGTAAACTATGTTAGAAACTCCAAGTTAGACCCTTTTGCTGACATAGAGACCATCACAAAAGTTTCCGGTAAACAATAGATACTACATTCTCAGCACGTACTAGTGAAGACTACTGAGTAGATTAGAAAATAGTCTAAAAAATGTGAAACATTTCCTCCCCTCCTCCTTTTCCTTACCCTCTTCCCTATTCCTGAACTCCAGCACAAATACAAATTCTGAATAGTTGTTATAGTTAAAATCTATTTGATTTCACACATAAATTACATGTGAAATGGATTCAGGGTTTAGAAAATACTCTTGCAGTGTGTGTCCTCAGATTCCTCTGACACCATGTATAAGTTTACAAGCTCTTGGCACATTGGTATTTCTTCTGTTGGAAGAAATGTTAAATTTTTGTTAACATTATTTTGCAAGTATGTACCATTTATTTGTGCTTGTGCAAAATAAAGGACAGTTTGCTTTGGGCTTTAAAAACCTTAATGAGATTTCTGAGATGGGTTTCTCTCCTTGTAACTAGGAATGCTGACTGGAAAGTTTGGGGGATCGGGGGAGGGGAGAGAAAAAGAATTTTGCCTGCACAGCAATTCAAACAATGCTCAGCCAAGGTCTGAAATAAAAAGGAATTAAGGCTTTTTTTTTACCTGAAGAAAATAAGATCTCATGCAACTGATTGCCCCGTTGATAGAAATTCCTTGAAGCTGACTTATGTTGGATTAATACCTCTTCTTGACTGAATTGGAAAAACCACAACCACCTGAGTCTTTTGAGAGGGAAATACTTTACCAGTGCCATTTGCAAATTCAAAGCCACATCACTGGGATTATCCCCGAATGGATGGCAACTTGTAATGGATGATTGCTTGTTAGTTTTTTTGAAAAATAGATTTGATTATGATGCATATAATGACTGAAGGATGAGGAATCACATACAAAAACATTTGCTTTCTATCCAATGGCTGATGGAGACAAAAAAGATCAGGAAACCAGACGTTTCATTATGAGACTAATTTCTTATACTGACCAGATACGCTTGACCTAAACTATGTAACCTTTCGCCATCAGAAGTCCTCTGTGAATAACATTTATATCATAGTTGTGATAGTTGGTCCTTTAACTCTTCTTTAGCTCCCCCCCTCCCCAATAATTTTTTAATTAGAGTTTTGTTAGGTGGTCCTTTCACTCTCCCTTTCTCCCACCTTTTTCTCTGTGGTGGGACTTAAAGAGCAAAGCTGGGTTTGTACCCTAGAAGCAGATTGCTTTCAGCTGCAGGAACCTTAGAGGAAATGAGTAAAAGTATGAACTTGAGGTGTTCCGTTTAAATGTTAATCAGCTCTACAACAAAGGCTTCATCTTAAACATGCATGAAATTATTCCTACGTGTATCTTTAGGACCATGTGCAAAATGAAGTGCTGTTCAGTCAGTTTTTTTGGCTTCCCCTCCACCTCCTTTTTTTTATGTTGGATCCCGTGGTTGAAGGTGTTACACGTAAGTACACGCACGTTAGTCAGGAATAGCCAGACTCTTTGTACATCTCTCCTCTTCCTTCAAGTGTGATTTGAGTCCCCTCCATGGAGGTGGAGGGAACCGGCTCCCCCTTTGTCAGGGAAAGCCCTGCAAGGAGAGCAGGGCCACACTGCCACCGCCTGTTCCCGTCCCGGAACGGCACAGTCAAGCCTGCTCCCTCCCGCTGCTTCCTGGAAGGCAAAACTTGCGAAGCACGCTTCGAGAGCACACAGGAAGGACTTAAATCCATGTTTAAAAATCAGAGATCGATATTTTATTGCAATTTTGTTTGTCAGAGCAGACAGAACTGCAGCCTTTTGCACCAGTCACTGGTGTCCTGTTTTTTTCTCACAGTAACATCTAAATTTCTTTCATTCTAGGATCATTTTTAGAAGCAGAGAAGCAGAAGATCATGTAGTTTATCCTGTAGGATAATGTAAAGTTTTTTTTTCAGGGGCACCTAGAGGAAAAGTGCTACTTTTGCATTGGTAAAATGAGTGTGATAGCAGTTTTCCACCTGACTTACATGTGGCAATAAAAGCAGTCAAGAGTTGACTGGGACTCTCTGCCCAACCTAGTCAGAGTTCAGGGAGTGGCATATTGACTAAGGAAGGAAAATACACACACACACATACATACAAGATGCCAATGATCCTCATTGGAATATCACAAACCTTCATTTGCTTTGATGGGAGGAGTGTGCAACTACTGGCTTTGGAAATTCAGTCCCTAGACTAGGAGCTGAATATCCTGACTTGAGAAATGTCATGGCAAAACTGTCATATGGCCACAAGCTTTACTTTATTTCTCAAGAGAGGCAAAGGTTGCAGAAATTCAGGGTACTCCTGAAGCCACAGATAACAATGGCTCCTCAGGCATATGGCATTTCTTGTTCTATAGTAGGACAGGACTAACTTGCATCCTGTTTCTTCCTGAAGCTTGGAGGTGCTGGTTATCTAGCTCACTTATAGCAGACTGGCTGCTAATTTTTACTAAAGTAGCCCTCAGGTAAAATCTCCACTTGAATCACAAACTGTTGAGCAGATTTTCATGCTGTTACTGCCACACAGAGACTGATCTGATGAGAATGGGATGCTACTGCTAAAGATCTGAGAGAGATTTACACCGTCATTTGTTCAACCAGGGAATATTTTTGAATGCTATGTTCAGCACAGGTTGTGAGGTTAGATCATACTCTGATACATGGAGCAGGTAGAGTAGTCTCCAGGAGAAAGGAGGGGGAAGAGTGTGTGTGTGTGCGTGTCTGTCCTTGTTCATGATGGCATCTGTTCTTTGTGATGTTTTAAAAAGGTTTCAACACAGCAGATGAGACAGCAGGAACAGAGAGAAATGAGATAATGTTTTTAACAGGCCTGACTATGAATCACCTCTGTGGAGATTCCCCAGTGGAGTCCAGGCCTGTTTTACTTGTGAATGGGCTCTTCTTCATGTTGTGGGTAGGGGAGAACCTGTTTGCATGACTCTGTTGTAAGGATAGCTTTCAGTGAGCAAAAGTGGAGGAGATAGGGTTAGTATAGATTTTCTCCCTATAGATCCTTTGTCAGGATTAGCTGCACACTGTGAAATGGAGATGAGTGGCCCACAAGTTCTGGGGGAAGGTAATAAAGCCTATTCTGTCCTAGCCAGGCAGTATCTTGTGGATAATGTTTCCTAGACTGCTCTCTTTTTACAAAGTTTACCACAGCTTAACAGCAAAGCAGGGAAACCCAAGCAGCAGTGAAACATGGGCAAAGTTAGTAAAGTTGCATTTAAGCATTGATAAGGTAACAGAATGGCCTGTCCAAGTATTGGACTGTTTGCAGCCTGACTACCTGCTGCCTTAGGCAATTGTCTGTGCCTGAGGCTTGCTCTTTTGTCCTCATTTCTTTCCGGGTCTCTGCGCTCTGTTTTATCCTGCCATTCTTAGCCTCTCTCTTTAGTTATCAAGTGTAATACTTTAAAAATGTGTTTTTTCTTTCTCTTTCCTCTTGTTTTTAGGCTCAGTGATGCACATACTAGTTACTGGAACAAAGGTTGTACTCTGCATCTGTCAGTTCTTGAGTCATCTGGGCACTGGGGAGACAGCCAGGAAAGATCTAGGAAGACATATTCAAATGGTCTTATCAGATGCTATGCTAAAAAGAGCAACAATGTAATGTGACTTGTTTGCAGGGTTTGGAATGAAAGGAATGAAGCAGAGCTAATTTCAATAAACTGTGATCACTGCTTTGAGTAACATGCTTATTGAGTTGTCTCAGGCATGGTTGTTTTTCCATGCATTGGCAGCTTGTCACTGTAGTAAAAGAACATGTTGTATAAGTAGGTGGAGGTATAGATAAACTGTTGACACTGGAGCACAGCACCAGTATTTATTTCCGTGGTTATTGCATGAGTCTAGAGGCTCTGAATTTTATCCAGGCCCTCTTTTGTTAGGGGCTTTGTGTGAGAGATTTTTGTCTTCACCTTCTGGTACATGTAAACAATACATCCAAATTACTGATTTCTCATCTTTATGTACAAGTTGGAGATGGAGGAATTAAATGCTATTCCTGAGGAAATGTAGTAATCCAGAAATTGAAAACCATTTTTAATTTTTTTGCTCCTAATTTTGAGATATATGAAATGTGATTCTTGAGAACAATGGTTGAGCAACATTTTTGAATCACTGTTTTCTTGTAGTGTTAGCAGAAAGATTATTATTGGTCATATTTTCCCTATCAAAGCATCTTTTGAGATAAAACTAGCATTTTGTGGATTTTAAAAAAAATAATAGCAGTCGACACCCTTCCTCCAAGCAAAAATAACATTATTAATTTCATTAAATTATCCTAATTTATTTTCCTATTATATCTAGTGAGTTGTGAAAAACAGGGCTAAAGAGACTCAAGAAGGACATCTACTCATTTCCTGTTGTAATATTAACTGTATCTAAAATACCACAGATAACTATCTAATCTGCTGTTAATATGTTGTTTAATCCATCATGGGAGGCTATTTCTGTATCATACTGTTTTTCCACAACCTGAGGATACACACGCAAAACAGCTGTTGTAGTAGACACTCATCTGCATAATGCCAGATTAGTGCATCCAAACAGTTGCCATAAGAGAGTGACAGAATGCACCAAAACATACAGGAGGTTAAGTTGGAGGAAAACAAAAGTGTACATGCATATTCATTTTTGAGTTGGAACCTTAACTCTTCTTTAGGAGCTTTGTGCACAAAGCAGTCATAAAGCTGGATGGCCTGTTTCCTTGGGAAATGAAAATCTCAAGATAGGCTCTAGTTGCCAGAATAGTTTATAAGCAATCTGTGTGTAAGATCAGTAGGTCCATCTGGCCAGCAAGAACTGCTGTTGAGGGCCGTTCTACTAACGCCATTCTACGAATCGTACTATGATTTCCCAATGGGTTTTGCTTTTTGCTTTTTTGTGTGGGTTTTTTTTTTTCCTTTCTTCCTTTTCTTTTTTGGATACACCAGACAGATTAACTTTTTATGAGCACATTTTTGGTAGTAATTTGCTATGGGTAAGCCAGGTCAGGAAAAGTACAGTCCAATCCAATCCTTGCTGAAAATAAATGCAATCAGTTTTGCAGTGTAAATAGCTGTCTTGTTTCCTATACTTTTTGTTTTTTCTAACTTCAGAGACAGCAGTGGTTATAATACAATGAAAAAGTTAATATTCTAAGCATTTCCAGCACAGTGTAGGAAGTGCCATAAGAACAGAAAGAAAATCTGTTGTGGATCAAACCAAAGATCTAGGTAGCCTACCATGCTCTTGTGGTGATCAGCAATGGATGCCTACTATGAAACACCGCAAAGATGGGGCAGTACTCCCATTGTATAATTCTGCAGCTTACAGCAATGTGCAGCTCAGGGATATCTTTAATCATCGGTACAATACCTTTGTGTTTAATTGTCTTTAATGATTTTCCTCCATGAATTTGAATAACGTCTTTTTGCATCACTATTGCTCCTTTGTAATGGCTTATACAGCTTAATTACAGGGTATGAGGAGATAAATTCCCCTTTGTGGTTTTTTTTTTAAATATATTAGATGATAATTTCACTTGATGTAGTCTATTTTTGTTATTAGGAGAAAAAAAGGGAATACGAGTTTCTTATCCTCTCTACTGATTATATAGTTCACTATTGTGTTCCTCTGCAATTGGTTCTTCAGGCTGAAAGTCCTAACCTTTTAATCACTCTTTTCATGCTCATGAAATAAAAATTGTTTCTTCATCAGCCTTTGCTTTTCTACCTCAGCTCTACCGTTTTAAAGATAAGATGCCAGAACTGCACACAGTATTCAAGATACTGAGATACCTTGGATTTATACAGTGATACATTAATTCATCAATGTTTTCTTCCCTATTCTGCATCTAACAATTCCCTTGTGTTGAGTTAGCTTTTTTGACTACTTTTAAGCTGATGTTTTGAAGTGAAACAGTAGTGCAGAAGATTGTTTGTTTGGGATAGAATTGATTTCCTTCATAGGCCCTAGTAGGGGGTTATATTTTGGATTTGTGCTGAAAATAGGGTTGATAATGCAGAGACTTTTTCATTATTGCTGAGCACCAAGGCCTTTGCTGCTTCTCACCCCACTCTGCCAGCGAGTTGGCGCGGGGCACACAAGAAGTTGTAAGGAGACACAGCTGGGATAGCTGATCCCAACTGACCAAATGGAAATCCCAGACCATATGGTTTTGCACATTCTGAGTGATGGTGTTTGTCTTCCCAAGTAACTGTTATGTGTGATGGAGCCCTTCTTTCCTGGAAATGATTGAACTCCTGCCTGCTGAAGGGAAGCAGTGAATTAATTCCTTGTTTTCTTTGCTTGCAAGCACAGCTTTTGCCTTACTGGTGGCAACATGACTTTGACACAATAGAAAGAATGAGCAGCTGTACAGTGCTTAGTTGTCAGTTGGGGTTAAACCATGACATTGGCCATCACGCTTCCTACAAGGAGGTTGAAAATAAATGCATTTTAGTTACAATTACAGAGTTAGTCTTTGATAGGAACATTGTAACACAAGTCAAAAATACCACTGGAAAGAGTCAAAACCAGATTCTCCCCTTTAAGTTGCCTGACTAGCTTATCCATGAAACATTCCTGTACAATGTCTAAAAATACCCCAGTGTGACATTTAAATCTACATAAGGTTAATGAAATTCTCCTATTATTATGGTATTTCCAGTTCTGTCAGACTATTGTTAACTGTCCTTATCTTGACCTGATTGGTAGTAATGTACACACATTGCCTTGAGAGTTACTTCTAAATATTTTGCCTGACACTTGTACTTGAGATTTGCAACTGGATGTCCAATAACTGCTGTAGTCTCACAGTGTCCATTGTGATATAGATAACACATCAGCTTTAATGTAAACACACACAAACACATAGTTTTGATTTGTGAAAAGGAGCCAGAAATCAAAAGTAACTAAACCAAAATATTAAAGAGAAACTCAGTCCTTACCTGTAGAGAGTAAATGATGGAAGAACTCTACAGCTGAATTGCATGCTTTGTTCCAAAGACTTCAAAACATTTTACATGTATTCATGAAGCAAACTTGACAACATCACCAAACCAGAACATTTGGCAACTAGCTACAGCCATCTGCAAAATGAAATGAAACTTCAGGGATTTTTCTACAGGCGTGCTCTGGCTGTGGCTTGATCAATATATTCAAACAATTTTGTGTCCTCCCTACCCTTTGCTCCTTTGTTGCATAATAAATTCATGTATATTTATCAGTACCAAAGTGTCTGCCATCTGTTAATCCAGGTGCTACTTCTAAACAGAAGTCCTCTGTGCCAGTGGATTGCGTCTTGCTATGTATTATGTCTCTGAAGTTAAGTATCATTTTAATATTAACAGGAGATTGGATGTTATTTTTTCCTTTGCCAGTTTTTGGAATCTGTTAGAGAAATTATAGAAATGTATACAGTCCCATCTTGGTCTCTATGGTATCCTGTTTCATTTTTAGCTTAATGGAAATTGTAACTATAGGAATTTCCTTCTCTTGTACACTTTAGGTTACTCTGATATACTGTGCCAGCAGCCACCGGATTTCACTCTTCTTCATCAACTCCAGACAATAAATCCAAATGGGATAGTGGGATAAAGCATTTCTTGAAAACTCTGAAGTAATCCAGACAAATATCTCCCTGCTGTGCATCCACTGGCAGTAATGGTGATGCTGCAAGAATGAATATTGCCTTGGCATCCACTGAATCTGCTTCTTTTGGTTTTGGCAATATGCTTATGATTTTTCTTTTCTTAAATTAATCAGTAGGTCCCTCCATAATCTGAATCCAGGCCGGCTGTTGTTACTCAAGCTGTACTTTTTCTGACACTGATGAAACTTAATTGATCCCTAGACATGCTCTTGATGATAACTTATTTCCTTCTGCTGCAAAAAGCCCATATCTCAATAGGCAATTTCAACTGGAATATTCAGCTGAAGAGCAGTCTAAGCAGACAGGGATATTTTTTGTTTAGATCTTAGCTGGTAGAAGGGACTGCACAAAGTTCAGTGGTGTCTGCCAGTTCCTGGGAATGCAGTAGCCAGTAATTAACTGGAAAGATCACTGTGGGCATCTTCTGTTACTGACAGGCCTCCTGCCAGCCTCTCTAAAAGCCCTGCAGAAAATTTTTCTCACTAGGTCTGGAATCACATGCAGCCAAGGATTGGAATTTCTTCCCCAAACTCCATTTTTTAACATGGAAAGAACAACAAAGTCTTCCAGTAATAAATCAATGTTTAATTTAGAATATAAAATAATAAATCAGAGCATAACAATTATTTAAGACATTTTTTATAGTTAAAACAGGTGAAATATAAGAAATCTCCCTTCTGCTCACTCTGATTCTTACAAGTTTGGTTGTTTTCTCTGGTCTATCAGCTACCATTGAACAAACCCATACAACCTCTCCTTGTCTTCTAAGGAAGCGTTTATCTCAGGATACCATTTCATGCTATCTTTTACATGGTAGTTCCCACTTCTTCCCTTTCACTTTCAAGTAAATGCTTCTGTTTTTTCCTTTGTATTGGATGTATCAGTAGTTTGACCACACAGTTAGAAGGCTTAACTTTCTGCTGCTGAAAAACTAGAACTGTTTTTCCCTTTTTGGTTTGGTTTTCTGTCAGATTGGCAGATGTAGGAGCAGGACCAAATCTTCTGGCAGTATCAGGCAAATGACTTGAAAATTAATGGCTGTGGGTCTTTTCCCTCTTGCAGGCTGCACCTCACTTCTCTTGGGAGTCTCTCAGTCCTTGTTGCTGCCTTATGACTTTTTCTCCTTTCTTCCTCTCTCCAAAGAGTTTGGTGTAACTCAGAGCAGAGTGCAGTAGCTCAGATCAAGAACCTTGCTCTCTTGCAAGGTGCAGAACATGCGAGAATGCACAGTATTGGAAACAAATTGAGTAGTTTCAGCCAAAATATATAGGTATATACATGTAAGATGCATACATGTAACTATGCATTTTAGATGAAAAAGGAGATGAAAATTATTTCTTTGTAGAAACTGCAGGTAGCTGAAAAACATGCATGACTTATGTTCCATTAGCCTTCCTCTCACTACTGGGATCCATCACCAACAGCTTGTTTATTCTGTCCTGCCCCAGGTAATTTAGCTGCTCTTTCCTCCATCACAGGGACATGTTTAAAAAAAGACTGTTCACAGGTTATATGCTATATTCCACAGCTCTGAAAAAAGTTCTTGGCAATATTTCAGTACAAGAAGTCTGATTGTTTTTTATAGAGATCCCTGGTTCTATATCAGCTTCTTAGGACTGTTTATTCCCCTCTCTTTCATCTTCTGCCCCATAGTACAAGTGGATCCGAGCTTTTTGAACTACTGTTCAATGTTAGACTCTGTTCTGCAGAGGTATGTCAGTATATTCATAACGGGTGACATGATTCTTCCTTTATGTGTGAGCATACACAGGCATGCACAGACAAGCACAGACTAATGCTGTCATTCTTCTATCCAGGAGAGTTCACTGGAGAGGAACAAACTCTTGATTTCTTGTCTACTCATAGCTATGAAGCAGGAATGCAAATAGCTTTGAGAAATGTTGAGACTTTAATCAGTATTGTCCATTCCACATGAACAAAAGATCAACGAACAAATAATTTATGAGTTGAAGAGCATAGATTTATGCATTCATTGATTTTATGTGGGACCAAGGAATGCATGTTTTATTCAAACCAGTGTAAAAATTTAACATGTTTTTCTGAATATATTACCACACCCAGAGCAATTTAGAGCTCATTGTTATATCTTCTCATGGATTGAGGCTTGCATTGAGTGTGGAGGACAACAATGTCTTGGGTTGCTGCCTGGTGTCTAAGTACCCTGATCATTTGATAGGGAATTTGGCCTCATAGTAGTGTTTAGCTTTGTGTGGCTGCACTTCCTTCCTCTGAAAGTTAGAGTGTGAGGAGGTGGGACTACTTTGTGCTGCATCCTTGTATGAGCTAGGGTTTGTGCAGGGAATGGTCTCTGGATATCAGCTGAGAAATAGCCACAATAAGTCCAACAGACAGGACAGTGAAAAGCTGTGTGACAACGCCAAGCTTGACAGTTAGAAAATGGAGAGAAGTCTCTGGGAGATCTCCTGCTTCAGTTTGCCTAAAATTATACAGGTCTTGAATCCTGAGCTGCAGTCTAGGAGTTTAACCCTTCTGCCAGCAACTAATTCATTCTAATTATGAATTTCCTTGATTCTTTGAGCCATTTCTGCTGTGTTTATCATCAAATGGCTCCTTATCTTGTAGCAATGACACTGTTCATCTGGGTAAGAAAATCCTCTATCCCTATTTTTAGCTCTTCCAGAAGTACTTGAGAAGATAAATAGTATCTTCTATTTTAGAAAGAGTAACTGTATGTATTATTACAAGCTTCAGTGTGAAGTAAACGTGATTAACAAAAAGAATTAATCTCTGCATCAAATACAGAGTATTTTGCTTAACCACATCTACAGTTGTCAAACAGAAGGCCTTGTGTGTGTTCTTTTCCAGCGACTGGTTTATAATTGCTGACATTATTTCTGTTTGAATACTTTACATGGAAGAAAAGTGTGACTGCACTTGTCAGCCACTTTTCCGACTGAGTGATGTTCCTTTTCAGAAATTATACAACTTTGTAGCCTACTGAGAAGTAAATTAAAAAGCACTGAAATTTATTCCCTGTGTTGAACCTCCAGTTAAAGTTACAGTTGCTCAAAGTATTGTTTGTTTTCATTTTACAAGCTTAGAAAAGGCTACATGGAATATGGCTAATGATATTTTTGATGAAGTTATAAGAAAATGGGTTTATATAATACTCAACTTCAAAGTCACAGAGAAACATTGCAAATAAGTTCTGTGAGACTCACTATACTCTTTAGTTGATAATATTTCTTTATATGAAGGTTAGAGACTTTATTCTACTTCTCCACATATATAATTCCACTTAGGCATTTGGAGCTGCACTGCTGTAATACAGCTGTCAAAAGAAACAGCAGCAATGTGCAAATGGAGAGAGAATACCTGATGATGTTTGGACACCATCAAAAACGATTATTAGACATGGAAGACCTGATAGAAAGAGAAGAATTGACTCATGAATGGCGCTGTCTATTCTTTATGTCAACAGCAACTGTCAATGTTTTTAATGAGATCGAGAGGATCAGAATGAGAAAAGCACTGCTGAGGGTTAAAAGTAATCAGTGAGGAGTATATTTCATGACATCTTAAGTCCAGATTAAGTAAATGCAGGAGGTGTTTCAAAATTACCAGAATAAAAGTAAAATGCATACTTTTAAAGTGCAAGGCATAGCTTTCAAATTGCTGTTTGGAATCCACATGGAAATAGCAGATCAGATCAAAGAAAAGTTCTGCGTATTTAGAGATGTCTTAAGGAATGCTCACTGAGAACTAAAGAGAAGAGTTATTGAGGTAGATCTCAGAAAGGAAGGAAAACCAGAAAAAGAAACCATTGGCACCATCAGTGTTGGTCAGTATTCAAGGGATTTTGTAGTTCCTTCCTTGCTGGAAGGGGACAGTTTTGCTTTGATGTCCTCTTTTTTAGCAGAGAAGCATGTCAATGTCTTGATTTGAAACAGACAGGGTTTGTTAGTCAGGACCAAAGACCAGGAGTTAAGGAGGAGCTATGGTTTGCCTTGAGCAAGGTAGAATCTACTTCCAGCATATCGATGGGAAAAGAGTGACATTTTCTGTTCTTATTAAGAAGAAGCTAGGAAAGAAATAAGAAAGAATAGGAAAAAGAGATGGGAAGAGGTGTTAGTTTTTATTCATGCTGAAAACAGAGCCTTCATGTACTGTGCAATAATAGCAAGAAAATATTTGAACTTCAGATTGAGTCAATGTCCTCCAAACTTTATTGAACTTTGAATGTGCCTCAGTATTTTTAGTGTATCTTTAATAGAAAAAATACAAAAGATTGGAAATATAGGCAAGTTACATGCTACAATAAGCATAGTAATGAGACTATAATGTTACTAAACAGCTGTAATAAATATAAATCAAAAATGTCAAAAAAGTTTCTGAAAGCAGATCTGTGTTGGGAAATCATAAAAGGTCTCATTAAAATTTGGATGCTTTGTTGCAGATTTCCACTTGCATACTTTTTAAATGAGACAATAAAGAAAAAAATGATAATTTCTGCTTGGTCACACAGGCCACTAAAAGTTTTAAGGAGATTATTTTATGTAAGATATAATGGAGGGTGTGTTGAAGCTGTCATACTATAAATTGAAATGGAGTTTCGTAAAGTACCAATGAACTTGTGTATTTTGTATCTACCACATTATATTCTCTGGAAACAGAAGGTTACATTGTGGAGTCTTCTCTTCTGCTGAAACCACCTTGTTGCAGACATAATTTCCATAAGGAACTGCAGGCTCACCTGTTGGTTTACTCTATTAGGTTGAGGCCTGAAGAATGCATTGATTCCATATGACACGGAAGTAAAAAAACCCACATTTACATTCAGAGGTAAATCCATGCAGGAGCTTAGAGCTCTAGAAGGGGATTTTTGCACAGGCATAACACTTCAGGAGAAACAAGGATAAAATATGAGGGCTATTAAGCAATGACTGGACAGTGTGACCTGGAGGCCACTGAAGGTAGAAAGATTGCAGCATGAATTATTTTGAGGAGCAATGCCATCATTTAAACATGTATTTATTTATTTATTTTCTACATTGAACTAGCAGTGAGAAGTCACAGCTGAAATAGACACTTCTTCCATATGAAATAAAATGATGGGCTGAAAGATGTAAGTTTTAACTATGACCATTAGGAGAGCTTTTTGCTTTAAATTGAACCTTCACAAGATGCATCTGAGATGAGGTAATTGTGAATGGTTTAAAAATCTCTCACAGAGGTAGACAGCTTCTACAGAGGCAAGTGAAAGGCTCACTTTGGTTATTCATCTAACAGAGGTGCTACAATTCACAGAAGTAACCTGTACTGTCTCAGAGGCAAGCTGAATTGAGCTAAGTCAATGGTAGTTTTCAAGACTGAAAAGTACTATCTTGCTTGAAATATTGATGGGAAATACATGAAAACCCAATTCAAATAATTGAATAAATCCTTTGAAATAACCCTCAAGTAGGCTTCTATTTCATGCAAGCACTAGATAGTAAAGAAGACAGAAGAATATATAGAAATTAAAAGCATTGTCATTATCAAGTAACTGCTTGTGTTACAGCACTGGAGGCAAGCTAAAGTGATAACAAGGTAGAAAATGGGAGATGAGCCTTCAATTCTTTCTTTAAATCAATTTAGGTTAGGAGGCACTGAAGTAAAAATGAAATGATATTCCTTGAAATCAGAGGAAGTACTGCACTATTTCAAGCACATTTAAGGACAATCAAGATAAGTCGTTGCACAGAGGTTTCAAATCCATGCTAGTATGCACAGTTCTTCACCATGACTTTCTGGTCTACTGCTCTTCTTTTTTCCTGAGATGCTGCCCAGTTTTCCTCATTCTTTTAGATCTTTCTGAAACACTGGAATTCTCCCCTGGGAGTTGTTGACTAGCTACATATCAGATGTTACCCCTCTCCAGTCTATTCAAAGTCTATAGCAGGATAGCATTCCCCTGAACTTACCAGAAACGCAATGTAGGAAGGCGAGCTCTTGCAGGCTGTTGAACATTTAATTCTCTACTTTGTGTATACAATGTGGGTCACAAGAATATTACACAGCTTGCGTATAACTCTTCCATCTTGTAGATGTGTATTAAACCATAAAGCTAGGATGCAGTGATTTTAGTGGTTTAGCTTTGTAAGAAGACCAGCAAGGATGAGAAACTCCAAAGGGAACAGCTGAGCAACTGAGACTGTGAGAAACGACTGGTTGGGCATATGTGTTAGTGTTTATTAGCTGTGCACATGCCATCTACTGAAGGAAAAGAAGTGACAGAGGACAAGTCATGCTGAATGGAAGAGATGTGAGAACAACACTATGCTTGGCCTTGATGGCTGAGAGGGAAAAAGAGACAGAGGCAGCAACTTGTCTCTGCAAACACAAAAATAATTGCCAGCTTCTTACGTTTGTTTTTTTCTGACTTTGTTACTGTGGACTAATTGCTGAAATAAGGTAAAAGTACACACAGTATTAGGACTGGAGACAGTGCTCACTGGATTTTGCTTCTGTCAGAGGAGAGAGGACCTGAAATTGCTAAATCTAATCATAGAAGACAGTTAACATCATTGAAAGGTCCTTTGCTTTGGGAATTAGTACCCGACATAAACATTCTCAAATCATTGACAGATGATAAAAATTGGAGCTTGCCTCTTAAATTTTAAAGACTCCAGGAAAAGAACACCAAAGTTATAAATTCAAGGATTTTGAGTTAAGGAAATGTCAGAACTAAGACATACATAGAATATGTACAGTTCTAGCCTGGCCAACACAAATCAGGTAATAAATAAAGGAAAATCTGCAATGGGAAAGGGCATAGTAAACAATTAAGGACAGAAATAATTTACAGCTGTAAGAGGCAAGAGAGCAAACGAGAGGAGAAACAGGGCAGTGAATGGCTATTGCAAAATATTCCACAATGACTCATCTGTTGTTTAAATACCCATTGATAAGAACTTTAGCTTCTCATCAGTACATACTATTGAAGGAACTTTAGAAGAAAGCTGATGGCATTAAGCTTAATTTTCAAAATGACTCCAATGAAGGATTGTCTAATCTTGGCAATAAACTCCAGCTTCTTTAGAAAGTCAGAATTTAGTGCTGTGACATTAATCTTGCAAGTACATTTTTATTCCTCATATAAAACTGTAGAAGAGGAAAAGAAACTACAATATGAAGAAACTGGAACTGAAGAATCAAAATGGCTTTGACAAAAAAATGTTCAATTTGAACATTCTGTGTATATTGTCTATGTTACATGAAGGTAACTTGAGTGCCCAAGGAACAGTTCTCAATATCTACTTTGACCATCAACTAGAAAGTATAAATCACTAAACTGAGTTTATTACTGTGGATAACAATTGACCTGTAGTATTTATTGGTAATCTCACATTATTTTTTTTAAATGAGGTATAAAATGAGGACACAGTTCTGTATTCTTACATGTGTTAAGTCTTAAACAACATGTTTCCAAATAGTGTGCATAAAAATCTCAATACTATATGTAGCCATTTACCAGGAGAAGTGCTAAAAGCTTCTTTTATTACATTCTTTCTGTCTTAATGCATGCTAGCAACATTCTTAAAACAAGTATTTCGTTTTACTGTTCTACATAGCTCTGCTTTGGTTGAATAGTAGTATCAGCTGAAATAATACTTATCTCCAAACACTCTTCTGTTGTCAGCTATGCTTTCATGTTCTGATTTATTGTGCTTTAAACTGTCTTCTGTCTGATGCCTGCTTTAGCTGTTTTTTTCAGTAGTGTAACCCACAGTAACATCAGGAATGTCTTAAGGGATGTTAATATTTTTGTAAATAAAGGACGTGGAGTACTTTAATTACTTGGCAACAGAGAAATCATCAACATACTGAATTCCTGAAGATTCATAGGGCTTAAAACATTGATTACTTAGGACTTTGTTTTGATATGAAATAAATTATTGCTTTCTTGTTCTTCCAGCAAGATGACCTATAGTTTTGAATGACAGTTGAATTCTATAGTGTTTTAAAGACAGCAAGTGAAGTACATTATCCCTCGTTCCAATTCATTTTTGCTGGTAAAAGTATAGAAACATGCAGGGATTTAACTTTGCTTCTTTTTTTTTTTTTTTTTTGTAAACAGTTTGAATATGAATAGTGGTGCATCCTCTGTCAAGCCTTTTATACTCGTAAAATAGGGAATGATTTTGGTCCTAGTGCTGAGTCACATACCTAAGTGATGAGTATAAAGAAACTTGATGAGGCAGAAATCCAGATATCTTATAAAGTTAGGCTCTTCTTACCATGTACTTTTGATTATTTTGGTGGAGTTAACTCAAGGTCTCATTTCCTAGGTTTAATTAGAACTTTCTGAAACCATGTGGATAGTTTTATTTATTTATTTTTTTTAGTTTCTTGTTCTAGGTGTTTCAAACCTACACTGGAAAATTTCTGTTGAGAAAGCTAAATTGTGCTATGTTAAAAGACAAACCAAAGCATGAGACTGATGTAAACACCAATTTAACCTCATACTTGAAGATTTTTAAACTACTGTTTGACAATCACAGATATACTAATTGCCCTGACATATAAAAAGGCATTTTGCTAGTATTATGTGGGATGTACAAATGAATATCAATTCACGCGTTCCCTAGATATAATTTTAATTGTGTTCAAAATTGTTTAATTAACTTTTTAATTTTCAAGTAAAAAGAAGTGAAGCATACAATCCAAAATAATGCCAATGAAAAATCTCAATTAGCTGTAACTGACTTTGACTCACACATGTACTGCTACAGTTGTTGAAAAAACTGTAGTTAAAAAAGAAAAGATTAAAATTAGAAGGAACTCAAAGGAGGATCCTGGATGATCCTATGGAGAGAGGGAGATAATTACCTAATTGCCAGGTAACTGATGACACTAAACTTGCAAATGCTTATGTCAAAAATAGAATCTGACGTGTGTCATATAAAACAAAACTCAGTGTACCCTTAAGCAAAGGAAATCAGCATTTCAGGGGAATGCTGATAGTGAACATGGCACAAAAAGTGTCATGCAAGTATATGGTCATGGTCATGATCCCTCTGTGCAGTCCTTTTTAGTCTGCTATTTTTCTAGAAAAGGCTGTGGTGAAAGAACATAAAACACAGTTAGAAAAGATATTGACGAGGTTCAAAAGTCAGTCGCAGGCCTTCTACCATAGGCTTCCAGAAAAGGATACTACAGAAACTGCATCTTGTTTCGGAGTAAAACAAGGAGATGGCCAAGGCTGAGGAAAGGCCATTTACTTTTGTTGTTACAGATGCTGACCCAGAAATTAGAGCTCTGTTCATTTATGTGTCCTCCAAGCTGCCATGATTTTCACAAGACAAGATAGAGAGGGAATCAAAACTGTCTAGGACTGACAATTTAAGGAATTTATAATATCAGTTCAAATCGCAGTCTTGGCCTCTCACTGACTGGAATTTATTGCCCTGTTGCATCAAGCTGTTTGTGTGAGATAAGATGAGGCCATGAGGCCAATTTATTATAATTGATCAGGGTCATTTTCACAAATCATTGTAAGTGACCTTTATTTTCAATCTCAAAGAGACAAAAATGCAATGGACCATCACAGCTTTATTTCCACTCTTATCTTAAGAACCAAAATCCTCTAAACTTTGGTTAAGGGAAAATTGCAATGTTGGTCTATTTAACACTTCTGTTTCATCTACCACACTATTTATTTGATAAAGCAGGGGTCCTGATCTTAAAAGACCCTAATTGTGTCACTGTAATGAGTAATTACAAAAATTTAAAATACAAATTTTCAATGATAAATTGAATCCAGATTCATATTACCTCAATATATTAAGTAATACCAGGAGTGACAGATTTTCTGAGATGCACATATCCTCACATGAATAAGAAAACCAGAGGTAAACAAATCTTGGAGTCTGAAAGCATATCTTGCAAACTGGCCTAACACTCATTTGTAAGCAAATGAGGTATGGTGAAGATAGAAATTTTCCCCTTCATTTTAGGAAGGCTTTTTTGGTTTGTGCTAAATCAATATGAATATACCTGAACTACTTCTGGTTTTCATTTCACTATAGATTTTATTTTGCAAGAGTGACCTACCATTAGTGTACAAGTAACTGTCTGGTCCATCCACAAGATGCAGACTAATATAAACTAAGTGAGAAAGGATCCCTGGGTTGGTCATCCTTACATCACCCTTCTCCAGCTAAGAGTATTGAGAGTGGGCCATCCTCACCCTGCACACTTAGAAGTGCTGGTTTGAGATCTTCATGAGGCAGCGGAAGTACCTGCCTCAGTCCTTGATAGAAGACTGATCCCCCAGCTGAGTGCATTCTAGCACTGGAAAATGTCTGCAGAGGAAGGTAGCTTGTATGGATGTGTTTATGTGCAGGCAATGCTTCCACGTGGGTCCAGAGCTGAGACTTTACAGTGATGCCAGAGCTCAGGTGAGACAACAATATGTCAAAGCTGTTACACACTTTGCCAAGACATCATTTATACTAAAGTATTAGGCTGAGACTGTCCTCAAATTGTAACTTGTGGCACCAGGAGAGGAACATGGGTGCCAGAATAGTTTTGCCATATAAGGTTGCCATATACAATTGGGAGACATTTCACTTTGGTGTCCTTTCTCAACTGGGCAGTCTAAAATGTCTGTATGGCCCTCACCTTGAGCACAGCTGAGAGTCTGGAAGCCAAGATACATCCTGTGCCAACCTCAAAGGCATTGAATCCTCCCTGACCATTCTGGGTGAGAGGAGAAAAAGCTGGCATCACAGATCCAGTTGGTTTTCACCAAGCCTGTGCCAGGAGTCTCTGATATGGACCCTGATGCCGACAGTTTTGTTACTTAGTGGTATCTCATTGGTACCCAGTAAAATAATATTGTGAGGGTAATCATCCACTGGAACACGTTGCCCAGAGATGTTGTGGGGCTCCCATCCTTGGAGATACACAGAACCTGACTCTAGCTGATTTAGCTCTGAGCAAGAGTTGGACTAGATGTTCTCTCAAGGTTCCTTCCAATCTCAGCTATTCTGTGAGTCTATGATTCTGATAGTCCAGATATCTGCTTGTGCAAATCAAATTCCAAAACATAATTGATATAATATTGTCTAACCTCAGGATATAGTTGGCTTGCAATTTAATTTCTGATCCGCGTGTTCAAGGCATGGACAAATGCATATAGTAATTATAATGGGAAAAAATATGTAACATAAATTATATATCACAAATATTATTGCAGAAACTCAATTAAATGTTCATGTTTTATGAGAAAATAAATGAATGTAGGTACCTAAGTACCTAATAGCAGAAAAGAAAGTGTTATCAGGTAGTTTTGATGTAATGCCATTTTTGGTTATGTTTATTAAGATATGTTTACTAAACTGGCCTACCAATTTTCTTCTGACCAAACTAAAATTAATTACAAGAAGAATAATTACACTTACAGTCAGACCTGCTACTCTGAGTAGATTATTTACTTGAGCTCTAATTTTACAGCTGCATTTGATTCTGCAGTATTGGATTTTAATATATGGATGTTAATCTTCTTGTATAGTTTCTAAAATTAAATTAGCTGTGTTGTGTATAATTACTGAGACTTTTGAGAGCCATTTTGATCAAGAGTGAGATAATTTGCCTCTTTACCATGGCAAGATGGAACTCAAGCTAGTGAGCTAGCTGTGCTGTAAATACACACTTAGCTTGTGTTACTATCCTTTCTCTGAATACTATCAGAATAACTATTTAATAAACATATATATGTACCACTGGCTTCTGCTGGCACATACAGAAATATCTGTTCATTTAAGAAATAGGATATTTATCATTTGAACAGAGTACAAGAAAGTAGAAATCAGCTGGTAGGGGCTCAGTGTCTTTCACATCAGGAAATAGTTCTGTCATACTAACACAATTGGGTTTTTATTTCTCTTCATAAATGCATATCATGCATTTAATTAAAAATGTTAACTGCTTTAAAAATACGTTTTGGTTTGCCTAAATGATGCAGGTTTAGCACTTTATCTGGAAAATAAAAATAGATGTTTCTATCTCAGTAAAATATAGCTTTTCTTGCAAGCAGAAGTGATATATAAAAACTAAAAGCTCTAAAAAATTGCAGAAAAATCTGCTATTATACACGTCAATCTCAACCTTTGAAATGAATCTCACATTAAAGCTGATGTTTAAGTGAATGGAGCTGTGTTTTTAACATTTTTTTATGATGAAAAGAACAACATCGTTAGATCAGCTGATGAAGGGCCAGCAGCACAGAAGTGTTCAGGGGAAGAACAGAGCTGAGGCTACTGTTGTGTCCCCATACATTTCTGTTTCATTCTAGTTAAGAGATAAAATGTACATTATGATTACTTTATTAAGAAGTAATATAATAATTTAAAGAATAAATTGTCCAGTGTCTATTGTGTGCCAGTGGTGAAATTAATGGCGTATAGCCCTTGAGAATAGAAACAAAACTTTATTATCCAGGGAGGTATTGGTTTAGGACTAACCTATTCAGAAACAGAAATTGGCTTGAGAATGAAAGCAAATAATCAACTTTTAAAAGTGAGATCCAAGGTAGGATGTTATTTCAAACTGCTAAGCCAATTCTTTACAAGAGTTTTGTAACCAAAGTACTCATTGTCTATAATTATTTATAAATTATGTTCCTGCAAGCCTAATAGATATGCATGCTAAAATTAAAGGAGGATTTTGCTTATCCTCATTGTGGTAGCTCCTATTATCTTGGATAAAATGCCCAGCTATTTGTTCATGTAAGCTGAAATAAGTTGTGAAATAGTATAATGGATGTACCATGTTGTTTATATAGTTGAGTTTTTAAAACATACTTCAATATTTAGGTAATAATGCAATGCAAAATAAAAAATATGAGAAGACTATTAAAAACCTCTGACAATAATGTCTCTTTGATTGAATTGTCTGATTATCTTATGCAACAAGAACATACTAAACTCTTTAAAAAGCAAGAATTGGAGCATTGCACACATACCATTCATTGAAAAAGACATAAAAGCAAAATGTAATAAAAAATGCAAATTTTTTAAAAAATGTCTTTATTGGTATTAAATTCATTTTCTTTGATGAATATCCCACTTCCCTGAGAATGCTCCAAGCATTTTTAAAGTGTGTGAGGTTAAAAGGAGAAAAATAAGAGAGACTATGTTGAATAAGCATTTGAACCTTGTGTTCCTTTTTCTGAGACAAAAAATGGAAAATATTAACTGAAGTCATCATCCATTTGCATATCTTTTCTTACAGACCTCCAATAAACAAACTCTATTTGTTTTCTTTTTTTTTTTTTTTTTCTTTTTAAAAAAAGACAGCAAAAAAAATCAGGAAAAAAGAGCAAAGAGAAGATGCCATCGTGGGATCTTTCTGTTGTATTCTTCTGGAGCTATTTGACTTCATAGATATTGAATGATGCCTTATAAAGGAAATATTGTGAATGGGAAATTCCTACATCACACTATTTTCATGCGTTTCTTCAAAACTGCTTGACTTTCTCTTAGAAAATTTGACAACAGGATCCCTTTAAGGTGTCTAGAGCAGCCTTTTCAAATAAAAAGGAAAAAATCAGCTCCACAGAAATAAATTCATGAAGGGATTCTGCTGAGATTTCACTGGGAGTTTAATGTCCAGATTTTGTGATCTCAGATATTTTGACAATAGCTTTTTTGTCTAATTATTCAATTTTCTTGATTGCTTAAAAAATGTAGCTAATTTATAGCTACATAAAGTATTATTTACTTCTGTAGGCTTTTTATGACGTGCAAGTGAAAATTTACAGAGATCTCATTTTCCACAGGAGGGAGCTTCTCTCACACTGAGCTTGGAGCAGGGCTTCAGTGTAGGATCTTTTTCTCTTTTGAAATATGTATAGAAAGACAGCTTCCTGTACAAAAAGTACAAAAAAAAATAATCCCCCTGCTCTTTTCATTTCTTCTTTCAGATAAATGAAACTTTAGGATAAACAAAACCTAGATCATTGAAATATTCGAGATATTTATAACAAAACATTGAAGTAAGTTTCAAAGACTTAATCCAAATTTTAATATTTCTGTCACTTTTGCACCAACAACTCACTTTTTCTTTTTCCCCCCATAAACTGATGGTTTGATAAAAGTTTAAATAGACTTAAAATATACATTTTCAGAAACAAGAAGCCGTTTTAGAACCCTGCAAAGCGGAAGAGACTTAGAAAGTCTTCATACCTGGATTTTACAAAATATTTTTAAAATTCATTAACAAACCTTGCTGAAATGGGTAGATTTTTACTTGTACACTTTAAAGTAATACTGTTCAAGCTAAGCACTATACAAGTGCACAGTATATGTTTCTTATGGTGGATACTGTATCAGCCCTGGGGAGCAAACGTGCATTTGGAAGGATGAACCTAAATGGGACTTCTTGTTCTGAAGGCTGTTTTGAACAGGAAATTAAACTTACAAAGGAGAGAACTTAACTAGTTAGGACACCCAGGAAATGAAGAAGATTAAACTAGATCTTAATAAAGACAGGTGGCAGCAGCCTCTTCATCAAACTTCAAGCTGCATCCATTCTCATAGGACAGGATGGCTTGTTCTGGAAACCCCAACTCAGGCAATTCATTTCCAGTGCAGGGGTTTTTATTTGAATGTTTTCCAATGCTTTGCATTTCCTTCAGCCAACAAACCTCTAGAGAGGTAGAGTGTATTTCAGATTACCCCTTGGGAGTGTTTCAGGACTCTGACAGACTTGTGAATTTTTAAGGGTATATTGAACTGCTGCTGTCTCCAGTAGTTTCCCACTTTCTTTTTTACATATTGCAGCTCCTGGTACCTGCTATCCACTTGCAGGTGGTCTCAGCATAGCCATCCATGCAGCATGGTAAATAGGATTAATATTCCTACCTGGTACTCACCTGAATAAGTCCTTAGTTGTGTAAGAAGATATTTGTGAAAGAAATAGCCATCTCTGTGCAAGTTTTTGCTGATTGCAAATTCAAGCTCATGAACACCATCACTGACTATACTGTCCAAATGAAGGATACTCTCATCTTCTGTAATGCTAGACAGTTTAAGCACAGGCAGTAAACAATATCTCTCCTCCAGCTGACAGGATCATCAGTGTTATCATGCTAATCTAAACAGTGAGGGATGCTAAATATCCCTGCTGTCCCGAGTCACACATTTTACCAGAATAATTATGGATTACTGGATGATCTGGTTGGATACTATGTTCCTGGCAGGTGGCATAATGTATTCTTGAACTGATAGCAAAATGTCCTCCCATAATTGATCAACTTGATATCAGTATTTCAAATGTAGTTTGAAATGTAGTTTCCTGAGTCTTCCCAAAACTCTGAGGAGCCATCAGGGAGCTGCTAACACCTAGCCTAGGTATAACAGTATGGACATCAACCAGGACATGATTTTGTAACTTGAGGCAGACACAGACCATGAGCTAAGCTCAAGTGAAGAAAGAGTGATCCAGAAGCCATCTGTTCCTGTAAAACAGGAAGGCTATGCCTGTCTTTTCAGTATATCCAAATGTTTGTGACAGCATTGCCACAAAGATCTTCCTCAGCTGCCTTGTCTGCCAGATTTCTTAGTAATCTGATCTACTGCATCTGTGAGACTTTACTGATAGCAACACCAAAAATGAGACCAATGCCAAAATAATTTTCAAAGGAGTCATTTTCTAGCTACTTTTCACACAGTTGTAGTTAGCATCTCTGTGCCATGACCTGTCTTAACCTGAGATCCTGTCTTGACAGAACTATGTTTCTCAAGACATTCGTCCCAATTCCTTTTGCAATGCTGTGCACTACCAGGAGCACTGGAAGACTCTAGGCCTCCTCAGGTGTTCCCACAGAAAGTAATCTAGTATCTTCATAGATTTCTTCTATGTGAAATCTTAACGAGGACTAATGAAATTTCCTCTTTTCACATAATCTTGGTATTTTCAATGGTAAATGTAATCCTCACAGCAGTAAAAGTATTGACTAAAACACCAAGGGTTGCCTTTTTTTTTCCACATAATGGGGCAGCAAAAATCATTTGAGAGGGTGAAACTTCATTATTGCTATTGTTACTACTACTCCAATTAAGATAATTACAATAACAATTATCATTGTAATAACAATTATAAGAAAAATAATAATAAGATTTTTGAAAAAATTTATTTCATGTTTCCTTTGAGAAGATATTTCCCAGGAAAAAATGAATCAAAAAGGAAATGTCTCTCAAAATCTATGAACTTGTGGAAAAAATTATAAGTCCATCATAACTAACCATTGCAGACTCAAAATACTTACTTTTTATATTATGCACACAAATACCATATTTAAAAGTATGATACTTTGGAAACTTTATACTCTTACAGACATCTGTAGACTTTAATGGAGTCACAGTTGTTTTCCTGTTGGAAAGTGCTAACACAAAATAATCCTTAAAGGGATTACTTAAAATGTCTTACTGGAACAGGAAGCCTGAAGGGAGAAAATGTAATATCTGATAAATGATAAGTGAAATGTCATATTATTTTATGTGGTTTTTTTTTTTAAATTACAGTAAACTTTGGGATACACAAGTCATTTATGAAAAATCAGCAAGCAAGCACCGGATCCAAAGTAATCTAAGTTGTTCCAAACATTTTGGCTGGATGGTATGTATTGGACATACAGCAGTTTTGGTGCTACTGTCAGTTAAAGTTGCAAAGATACATGAGCTTGTTCTGATTGGCAGGACACAATGACACAAAATGGAAGCCGTGTGACAGAGACAAAGATTGAGCCATTCCAGTGCAAAACCAAAAGAATATGAAGATGTTTATGAATTAAAGGCCTCTGTTATTACAGAAATACAGACCTAAGTTCAGTGTTGGCAATGGGGTTGTTCCCTGGGCTAGCTTGGAGATTCTCAGCTCTGAACAAGAATGAAGTAGGAGCATCACAGCTTGCGTTTGGTTAGCTCATTTTTGTTGAAATCTATGCTGTGGGTTTGAGCTGAAATACTTGTGTGAGTTGGTGTAGAGCTCCCAGCTATTTCCCTGCATTCCCTACAGAATAAGGATTAAATGGCTTTTGCCCCTAGAGCACTTAGAATGCCCCAAGAATGAAGTAGATCTCCAACTTCACAAGAACTAACTTGGTGAAAATGCTGTCTGAGAACCTTTCTTCTGGATTTTTATTACATTTTCTCTGCATCAAGGATAGGGAGAAAGTAGTTAAAAGATATTAAGAAGTGCCGTGGCAGAGTGTGTAAGGCAGATGAGTGCTGGAATTTGATCACAAACATTCCTGTAAGCTGTTGCAGCAGAAGTCACTATGTCACAAGTCTTTTAAAGATTTAATAAGGTCTTTCAGAAGCCATCTAAACATTGGAAGTGAATGAGATGCTGCTGCATATTTTATGAGATATTTTTCAACTACAATGATAACATTGTAAATTAGATTTCTTTTTTTTTTTTTCTCCTAGAACCACAGACACAATAATTGATTTTACAGCAGTCTTAAACTCAGGATCCCTTTACTAATGTGTGGAAGAGAATATAACATAAGAGAAAGCCAGCGATGAAATACTATTTTTTTCTCATTGGAAATTTCCCAGGGGGCCCATGTGTAGGAGAAAGGTTTTAACGTTTTACATTTTTTGTATGTTAATTCCAGTCAGAAATTTAATGGGATATGCTGAAAATGTATTTATTTAGATTTTATTTATTTATTTAAATTGATTTATTTAGTATTTATTTATTTAGACTGTAATACCTGAGCATGCAAGATCTGGGTTTTTTACTGTTCCATTTTTTCCTTTTTGTTCTTTAAAGGTAAAATGAAACCGAAATATTTTAGCCAAGTGCTCCTGCCTTCCTCGATTGAAAGTAATGGAGAGACATTTGTCAAAATAGCAGGTTCTTTTTTCAGAGGAAAACCTAATGGTCAGAGTTTTACAGAATACAAGCACATCTGATTAAGTAATCTCTTTCTTTAACTCCATTTAATGCCATCAATTATCCCTGCTCTCTTCTGCTTACCTCTTCACTTCCATTCTGCAAGATATCTCCCACACTTCCTTAATAGTGAAGATTGTGCAAATCTTTTCCATATCCTTCAGTTCTTACCTAACCTCAAATTGTTATATTTATAGCAAACTAAGAATTTGAATGAGAGTTTGTTTTATAGTCTTACGTTTGTTATTAATAGGCCAGTGCCATAAAATATCCCTTAATTTGATTTTTATTTTTTCTGTAACATTAGGAAGGACCTTAAAATGAGTCAATGAGAGTAAGTCAGGGGACCAATCAGCAGAAAAAGACTGATTAAAAAAAAGACTGATTAATATCAGACAGCAACAGGGTCTGCTTGAAATAGAAATACTTAAGGGTCCAATTTATACCTCAAACTCAAATAATTTGCCTTGCATTTTTAACAGATAGTAAGAAAACTGAGATGATGTGGTTTTCTAAATGAAAGAGGATGACTGATATTGAGACAGAAATCTTGATGTCTCAGTTTCAACTGAAATAAATTATGTTATTAACAGATTCATGGGGTGGCTACATTCATCAGCCAGATGGATTGACATGATAAACTTCTACAATGTATAGGTGGTTTTGAAAATGTGAGTGCCAAATGTGAGAAAGTCCCATATGGTTATGTAGAGATCTGAAGCAAATTTTATTAGTAAATGTGTAAAGAACAATGAAGTGAAAATAGCTAGAATAGGAAAGTCTTCTTTCTCTTTCCTGTTTATTCGATTTTCTTTGTAAAAGAGAAATGTGTTAATAACGGTATAGATCATCTAAATTAGTTTAACTGAAACATAATTGGTTAAAAACCTATAACAAAAGCAAAGCAAAAGCATCCTCCCCTTCTTATTTAATAGAATTGTATTTTGCACACTGATTAGCCTGATAAAATCATTAATCTTACTTTTTAACTAAATGTGTTCACTTGCAGAGGTATTTGTGAAGCAGAGGCTTAAGCACACCCAAGTTCTGATTTTGTATACTCTTATAACAACAGCTGTAAGTGAAATTTTGGCTTCTCTGTGTGTACTACATGGGTAACCATGAGTAAAATTCAGTGTCTGTATTGTCACCAAATCTGCCTCTCAAAAGACAAATACACATGGAATGCTTAAAATAAAACCAAAATCTGGTACAAATCAGGAGCTAGCAAAGGACCATGAGCTTGCTGCTCTGAAGTACAAATCTATCCCTGATTAACCATGTTTTAGTTATTGCTGAACAGTGCTTACACGGTGTCAAGGCCTTTGCTGCTCCTCACATTGCCCTGCCAGCAAGTAGTCACAAGAACTGAGTGATGCTTAGCTGTCTACTGGGCTTCAACTGTGACCAGAGAGCACTGACTTAACTACATTGAAATACAGGGGATGTTCGAGAGGTTTTTAAGCTGATAACAATATCTAAGAGTAGTAAAAGTGAATTTGGTACAGTGCCAGTGAAAAGTAATGGAATGGTCTCATAACAAATTTAAGCAAAAGTAGTATAATTAAAATTGATCAAGATGAATTTATGAGCAACTGATATGTGAGTCATTTGACTTTGTTTCTTTTATGATTACTTCTTTCATAGAAATTATTGTGTCTATGTCCTATACTTTGGATTCTGCAGGGTTTGACCTGGTTAGATCATGGAACATGAATAATACAAAATCGATTCAACACATAGTGATTGTCCAGAGATAAAAAGCTGCAATTGTAAATGAAGAATTTTCTCTCATGGGCAGCTCCAACAAGTCTTTGGAACAATAAGTTTTTGAAGGAATTCTGAAAACATTGTTGCTTTATTCTTTGGCAATTAAGAATTTCAGTGAGTGTTAAAAATAAAGCAGTTAAGTCTCCAATACCAATCAATTTCAGTCTTTTCATAATCTGAGTCCATTCAAGTCATACATAAAGTCACATGTTATGATTTTAAGACAATAGATTTCGTTTACCAAAGAAGTATTGAAGGCTAAAATGCTCTCTAGATGCCCAGTTCCCTTGGCCAGAATCCCTTTAATAGAAGAATACTGACTATCTGTTAAATCCAAACCATTTTGGACCTTTCTAGTATGGTATTATGAGTACTATGTGAACAGAATGGAGATCTGCGCTCTAATAACGATTTCTAAAACCAGATTCCTTGGCTCTGTTCCATTATTTATCTGACAGTAGGGGAAAGCATTTTGGGATTTCAGATTCTTATTTCAGTTTAAATAGAAAAAAAATGCATGTGGGTGGGTGTGAATAACCCATAAAAATGTATGTTGCTTTCTAGGAATAAGCTGATTTATGAGGAAGGAAATACTTTAGTAGCTGTGATTTATTTCCCATTTTAGATATTTATATGTCTGGTGCACAAGTTAACTGGATGTATTCATTAAATACCTTTGTTTCAAAAGGCCAGCAGCCTAGGACTGTGTACCTAATACTTATGGATCCAGTGACTGCACAGATAAGTCATGTGTGTCTGTTGAATCTAGATTTAAACTGTTTAACATATTTCTAACTTGATTGCTTCCTCAGGTTCAATCCATGCACAGGGCCCTATGCAGAATATACTGAAGCCCTCTGGACTTGTGGTTGCAGGAATTTGTTCACCTGGAGTAAAAGATAGCGATATGGACTATGGGGCAACAACCATGATAAAGCAGTGGGAGTTCTGGACATTTCAAACCTCTAAGACTGCTAAAATCATTAGATGTCTGCTCAACTCTAACTTTTGTTGGTGCCTGCATTTCTATCTATATTCCTTCTGATAGGACAGCTTCCTTTGCCAGAGTGTTATGATGGGAATCTTAATATCTACCATGTGAACTTATCTCCAGGATTGACTTTATGAATATTGGAAAGAAATAGATACTTGCACTCTTTCTCAGGTACCTGTCTAAAATGTGGCACTTGAGTAATTGTTTAGACATTCCTGTTCTCTGCTGACTATAAGGGACATCAGTAAAAATGAAGACATAAGCCTTGTAGGAGGGTGAAGTTAGCAAGATGAAAGCTACACTGGGTGGCGATTTCTGAATAAAGCACAGCCAGCATTCAGACACATTGGAGAACCACACTCAAAACCCCCAAAGGCCCAGGCTATCTGGTATGTTAAAATATTGGGCTTTTTATAGACTATGATTGTAATGATGTATTCTTAGAAATGTAGAGATGCATGCTTAGAAAACAGTAACAGAGAGAAAAGGATAACTATAGCATCTATGACAGTTAAGAGGAAGACTTGATACACTGAAAGAACTCACAGTGTCTTCAGTTTTAAACAGATGAGTAATTAGATTCCTCTACAGAAATGTACTGAGGCACACACTTAGCAGTAACAGCAGCATTGGCCAATGCACTTTGAGACAATTTGCATGAAGTTAGGTAAGTGGTACTTTGCTAAATCATGGCCATTGGGCAAGAGATAATTTCCACTTTACATACTGTGCTGCTAATAGCTTTCTGGTCTCTGTAATGGAGTTTGAAGAGCACAAAAGACAATTAAATATAAAAAAAATCCCAAACAAACAAAGCACTTAGTGCTGCAGTATTATATCTTGCCATGATGGAATTCCTGTAGAAGGGTAGCTAATCAGTTTATCTACCTCCAAGAAAAAAAATAAGAAAAGATCTTTTCAGAACAAAACTGAAATCCAACCCCACAAAACGTCCAGATGACAATTTTGCTTGGTCATATTGTAGAAAAGTACTTGAGTAATTACAGCTGGACAAAATAAGACACTTTCACCCTTACTTTTTCAACAGAGGTGTAGTTATAAAAGAGATGTTGCTAAAAGGCAAGTAAGGCATACACAGCTAGTTAAATAGGTGAGACTCTCTGCGTCTTGTCTCATTACCACTAGGTTAACGATTCAACATAGGGTGAGGAAAACATGTTGACCTTGCTGAAACCCATGGGAAGGTTGCCATTGATTTCAATGGTATCACAGCATAAATATGTATCTTATAAATATTTCTGAGCAGAAAATGTTTAATGACAGACTCCATCAGAGATTGAGTAGATCTCTGTCTTACTTATTCTAGTCAAATACTAGTTTCTCTAATGGAAATGTTATTCATTAGAAAAGGAGAAGGGCAACTTTTAACTAATCGAGAAGGGATATCACTATGTCATTTTTATTATAAAACTGTTATTTTTTACCCTCTTAGTATTACTATAGGTATTAACATGGAAGGGTTACTATAAACATACATTTGTAACTAAGGTCATAAAGAGTGTGTCTGAGCTAAATTGATCTTTCTCTCAGTGTAAGAAAATATTGTGAACACTATTAAAACCAGACAATGACAATGCAAATAAAACCATTGTTCTTATTAAAGCAAGTCTGACCATGTTTACTGAAGTGTAAAGGTGAGTATGCTCTGTCGAGTTTTAAATTACTTTCAATGCTGGATCATTTTTTTTCCAAAGACATTGTAAAGCTGGGCAGCAGCCTCTGTACTTCCAGAAGCTTGTTGTCCTGGGCAGTCAGGTCAGTTGTCGGTCAGTAAAGCTTTTAATATCTCTCCTTTTCCTGCAGTCCCCTGTGCCTAGGCCTGCTGCAGATACTAAGCAAAAAATTGGTCTCTTGCCACTACCAGGGAGAGGAACATACACATGTTAAGCTAGTGAGAGGTTAAATATCTGCCAAAGCAAAATCCAGTTTTAGGCATTTATATTTCAAGGCTTTTCATTGGGGATTATTTTTATATTCACCATTCAGAAAAATGAATCTTTGGAATAGCCAAACATCATTTTCTACTGTAACCAGCCCAGATGGGCTAGGACTTGCATTTGTTTTTCATTTCTCTTTGATGTAACTCCCCTTTAAAAGCCCACCTTAAACTGTAAAGTAACACGAATAGCTTGTTAGCCCTTTTATGATTCTGCCTCACATCTACCACTGCTACTAATATTGTGTGTCAGTGTCCTGTTAAAGTTTAACTAGCCTATGTATGGATAGTTTCATTATCAATGAGGAACATAAAATCACAGATCTCAAAATTGGTTATAATATTGCATCATGTGTTTGCTACCTAATCTATGTTTTCCAGTAAAGGTTTTTTTTGACAGTACTGTCAATCACCTTTATGGTAAAGACATCTTTGCTGTTGGTCCCCTCATTACAGATGCACAGGCACCACAGAGGGCAAATTGGTTGTTGAGGTGTTTGGGAACTCCGTAGAGGAGCTGTTCTTTCTGTAGTCATTTTATGTCACATCTTAAAGCTGTTCAAGCTAGAAGATCCAGTGCTCTGTGTCTCAATGCAGAGCTGACTCATTCCCTTTTACAGAAGTCTAAAGATCTTTCCAGCCTTAAAGAGCCTTATTGTGGTACAGAAGAACTAAATGATATTCAATTCCATGCCTTGAACCAACATTTATTTCAGCAAGTTTGTCTGGAGGTTAGATGTTGTTTTGAGGTAGTTTCTAAAAGCTGTTCAGGGACTGCAGTACTAGAAACAGTTCAGATGAAGTTGGATTAATGGGCTGAGCACGGATGAGACATTCAAAGTCACAATGTACTAAAAATCATCATCAGAGCTTTGGTTGTGTATAGGGTAATATGTCCATACAGGTAATCTAGTCTTAAAGTCTTGTAGATTTAATCTTTAATACTATTTTCTATTTAAAATGCCATCTGAACTTTACTGGTATTCTGGAAACACTTAATCTTACTCTTTTATCACTGAGAACACATTGCTGGTGATTTAGGGCTTAGCTTCCAAGAATTGCTTTATGTTGCTGAAGATTATTGACCATATTCAGTCAGCCAAAATTTCACCGTAGGCTCTAAGTCTAGTGTTTCTGACAGGCTGGATCTTGAAAGCTCCTAATTCAGTGCCTTTCTCCCAGTGAATTGCTTAGTCCACCAGTGCAGGTGCAATTTAGACCTTCAAAATATTCCACTTTCTTATTTCAAACTAGAAAGAGAGAGAGAGAAATGTAGTGTCTATAAATAGCTGTTGCTTGTAATGTGTGCATCTACCATGAATAGTTGTGTATATGTAATGATACAGAGGATTCATTTGTAGATCTTCATTAGAAGTTTGTCCAAAAGAACTGAGAGGAGTAAGACAGATGAAAACAGAGGAAAAAAAAGACTTTCTATTCCAGACCTACAGAGATTACCAGGAAAAGGTGATAAGTTAGTTTTTCAGCCTGTTACAGGGTAAAATTCCTTTTCTTCTTCTTCTTCCAGATTTTCTTGTTTGTGGAAATTTTCATCTTTTTCTCAGTCTGTTTGTTCCAGACATTACATCACATCTTCTGACTATCCTCAGGTCTTCTGGACCCCATTCCTGCCTCACCAGAATTTGACCACCCTGGGGTGCTTGGCCAGGGAGGTGCATATCCAGCTCCTCAAACATCTGCCATGATCTTTGTCCTCCCGGGCCCTTGCATGGATGGACACCACTTTGGGCTGCTCACTTGGCAACCCCAACCAAGCCTCACTGGCCAACTGCTGCTGGCAGCTTGGCTTCACATTTCTCCTTTCTTTCCTTTGCTTTGCTTTTGTTGGCTTTGTTTTTTGTTTCAATTGCCTTTTTTGGTGTATTTTTTGTTTTTGTTTTGGTGTTTATTTTTTCACTTCTCTTCTTTTTCTACTCCTTCTCCTTCATCGTCTTCATTTTCTTCTTCCTTCTCTTTTTTTTTCCTTTTTTTTTTTTGTTTTTTATATTTCACCTGCTTTTTTTTTTCTTCTTCTTCTTCTTCTTCCAAATTGTTTTATTTGGGGAAATTTTTGTCTTTTTCCCAGCCTGTTTGTCCCAGAGGTTATATCACATCTTCTGACCATCCTCAGTTCTTTTGTACCCCATTCCTACCTCCCTGGTCCAGTACCCTGTAGGCACAAATGTGGCTTGGATCAGCCAGCTTGAATAAAGATGGTAGGGACAAGTTAATGCAGCTGGCAAGCTACTTCCAATTATCAGAAACAGGCGCTGCAAGTTAATCAGTTTTAGCCATGGGTGATCACGTGGGCAGAAGCAGCATATAAGGAAGTAACCAGCAAAGGAAGGGTGGCTTTGAGCCAATTCTGTTGGTTGTACTATGTTGCCCATGTATGTCTCTGCATGTGCATTACCTAGATTTTCTACATCTTTGAATGAATATTGCTTGCACCACTACAACATTTGGTGACCCCAATGTGATCAGCTGAATTTGTTTGATTAAGAACCCTCGGCAGAAAATTGCTTGGATTCCTGTCTGAAAAGGTAAGTGAACTGATTAAACTGGTATAATGGGAAAGATGATGAGCAAAGAGGAAAACCCTATTGACACTCTCCAGCATATCATTGCTGAGAAAGGAACCAATTATGAAAGAGAGGATTTGTTAAGACTTGTAAGATGGGGACAGGAAGTAGGTTTCTTTGTCTCCCCACAGGAAGTATATGAAATGGGGCATTGGCAAAATCTAGGAGATGTGTATTGGCCTGTGTAAACTGCTATCATCCATTCTACAACAGCTAGAAGTTGAGTATGCTACAGCTGCTGCCATGAAAGCAGAAAAGGCTACACCATCTGCATTCCCAGTAGATGCTAAAAGGCTCTTTGGAGGTGGTGACTTTATAGTGCCATCGACTCCACCTCTAGAAGAAAATACTAAGAGACTCTTTAGAGGTGATAATGTCATAATACCCTCGGCTCCACCTCTAGAGGAGGAGAGTATGGATGTGACCCCCCACCCAGAACCCCCCAGAGCATCATTCCAGGAGCCAAATGCACACATTGTTTCTCCTTCCCTCCCACCCACCCTTCACTGTCCTACCCCGTCCCATCCTGCTGCTATGCCTGAAGGAGTACCTGGCAGAGAAGGAAAGGTATACTTTGGTCAGTTTTGCTTTGGTTGGTTTTGCTTTTTTTCTGTGTATTTTTTTTTTGTGTTTATTTTTTTACTTCTCTTCTCCTGTTTCTACTCCTTCTCCTCCTTCTTAATTTTCTTCTTCCTCCTTTTTTCCTTTTTCTTTTCTTTTTTACTTTTTACCTGCTTTTTTTTCCTCTTATTCTTCTTTCATATTTTCTTGTTTGTGGAAATTTTCATCTTTTTCTCAGCCTATTTGTCCCAGATATTACATCACATCTTCTGACCATCCTCAGGTCTTTTGGACCCTGTTCCTGCCTCACCAGAATTTGACCACCCTGGGATGCTTGGCCAGGGAGGAATATATCGGAATATGCTAGATGTCAGATGAGGAGAAGCAGAAGGTGGCTGAATGATCTATCAGAGTTTATCCTTAGATAATCCCCAAAAATGCTTCTCATTTTCTAAGGAAAGAACCATGAAAGTGTGATTGCTTACTGAAGGGAAGATATTTTAAATCTTAAACAAAATATTTTGTAACTTCTATCAAAAAGTCTGAAAAAAGTAAAAAGAATATTTTAAATAAAAAAGAACTTTGTTTACTTGCCATCCAGTTGTAAAACAAGATATACACCTGCAAAACTTCACTCAAGGGAAAAATGTCACCAGCTTCATTATAAGAGCTCTTCCACTGCTCTTTTTTCCCCTTAATTTATTATAAGGAAATGAAAGTCCTTGGAAATACATGAATTGGCACACCAAATTGGGTCAGTGCAGCAAGTTGTGCTACTATGTGGGAGACCTACGTTAGAAATGATACTGAGAGTTTCAGAATCTTGCTTGAAGGACATACTGTCTTTGTCTAAATCACAGCATAGGCAGTGGACCATAGTCTTGGACTTTCTCTGGATATGTGCTTGACGATCCTTCCACCTTCTTACTGCAGCCAAGGGAAACCAAGTGGAACTGGAGCTATGTAATTTCCTTGGGATTCCTCCTTTCTCAGCCAGCTGGGGTACACCCTAGGAAGAAGGGCCACAAATTATGTTTCTCTTGATTTATGGGATACAGCCCAGGTGAGCTTGTGCTAAAAGGAACACTTCTAGTTAATCTCTTGTGGACTAGGATGGATGATAGAAAATACAGGATTTTGACTCAAGAACATACCAGATCACTGAGCAAATACACTTTAGCAGGTACTTGGAAAGCAATAAGGATTTTGTGGTGAACGTTTCTTGCTTCTGCTTTGTTCTAGTGGTCAAATTAGAGAACTTCACCTTCTCTTAACTACATTCATTATAAGCCTCTATACTGAAGATCTGGCACAGCAACGAATCTGAGAAATTAAGAAGAATGCACATTTCTTCCTTTTATATGTAGTGAAGGAAGAAATAAAAAGATGAAAACAAAAATGTAAAAAGTGTGGAGTATCATGAGACAGGTTTTAAATAGAAGTACATTCTGATTTTCAAATCTATGAATAGAGAAGAATTTGATTCAGCAGGTGCCTTGGCATGTGCAACTTTGTTGTAGGCGTCCAGAAGATCTCGGGTTGTAATGCGAGAGGTGGAGAGTAGAGAAGAGGTGGGCACGGGTTGGAGTGAAAGGAGGTGCTTGTGTTAGCAGATAAAAGCAGATGGTGTAAACAATTAGTTGGAATAAAGCATCATCCATACTGTGTATGCAGTGATGTTGTCCCCTCAGCGGGGGGTGGGCTGAGTGATCCATGCGGGCAGCCTGGTGATGTTGCCAGTAGTAGCAACACAACTTTATTATACCAACATGACTTAAATAAAAAATATTTGATCCAGAACTGAAGACTTCCAAAGTTAAATATCACTTTATAGCAATTTTAATTTATCTAGTAAGTGGAAGTAATCCCTGGTTTAGAGCCTGTGAACCACATCCACTACCAAAGCACTGTGAAAAGGACTTGTTTGAAAGGTATTTTTCACAGTCACTTTTTCCGCAGGCATTGAACAACTTCCACTTTCAATTCCCCTGCTTGACACTACTCAAACAGAGCATCATCCAGAAGTCAATACATATATTACAAAGGGATCTGATTAATGAGGAAATGGTAGAAGGAACAGCCAAGACAGCACATGCTTAAATAAGTAACTTCCAGTGTACACTTAATGCTGAGATGTCTACCAAAGGATTTTTTATCTCTGCTTTTCACCAAGTATTAATAATTTCAGACACAGTATATCAGAGGCTCACTCTCTTCACTGTGAATTAGAGTACAATATAACATGCTATTCCCTCTTGCTGTCTGCTTGCAATTTCCTTTAATTGTCTGGGATCACTGAAGTAATACATTTCATGTGAATCATGGTTGTTCATCTGTTGCACGGCAATGGAATAAACTACCTCAAATACAGACTTTTTTCTTTTTCTTTTTTTTTTTTTTTTCAGAATAGAGAAGGAAACATAGACTTAAAATCCACTGAGGTTAGAGGAATATTGTCAATTGATTCCAGTATGTGCTGAATTAAGAAAACCAACCAAACAAACTGTGGAAGCTATGCACTCAATTCAGAAGCTTTTTCAAGCCTCACAAGGCATCTGCCTGCATCTTTAAATGTCAATTACTGTCGGAAATGTAGTTGTCAGTGGACAGTGCAAGATAACATGGGAAAAAATGTGAGGTACCAAATCTCAGTTCTCTTGTATTACAGGCTAGTGCTTTAAAAACCTCTTCTCCTTTGATACACAGATTTTCAGTACATATGTACCGATCTAGCCTGAAATTTAAGATATTTTAAAACAACCTTGCTTTAAGCAGTCTCTGTTGTAGTTGGACGTGAGGTATGTTAGAGTTTTTTGGTGATTAAAGTGTCATGATACCATGTAATTTTCCAGGCACAGAAGGTTTGCATTGCCCTGGTAACAAGTAGATCTCAAGTGCTTTTAGACAATTAAATGACTTCTTAATTTTCAGTTGATTTCCATTGTTAGCTTGCTGCTGGTAGTATGATTTAAAATCTGTTTCGTGGGTACAGAGTTCAATGTGAAAGTAGTTGATATCACTTAAAATAAGTCTGCAAGAAGACCAAATATGTCTCTGATTAAATAATGTGAGATGATTTTCCGTTTCATTGTAATCAGCACAATATGAAATCTGTTGTTGGGTGATGGTAAGGAGATACTGCTGAATATTCTGTAGAAATGCTTTACATGCCATGTGTGGAATATTTGTTTGGGAATATAAGTTAGGAAGGATCTTGCTCATGTTTTCCTATTGAATTTCAACAGTAAAACAAAATGCTATATCTACGAGGTCTGTGTAACTCTGTGAGAAAGAAAAAATAGCCAGTAGCTAACATGCAACAAAACAGTGAACATGAAGTTGGCTAGTTTGCACTCAGCAGGCTTTACCCTGTCCAAATGATACTGAATGTCCAGGCAACAAACTTAACCAGCAGCATTGGGTAATAGATAAGGAAACAAACAAGCTGTGTGCTCAGCTCTGGAGGTGAATGAACAGATATAGTGGCTGTTCTGCTGTGGACAGAAGGTGTTTGCTCCATGTACATATGCGGGGCTGAGGGAGTTGAAGTTATAAACCAGCTGTTGTAAACCTACCTTGGCTAGCTAATTTAGTTAAACTAACTAATTTAGTTAGTTTAGTTTCTCTGCTATCATACTGTTGTCAGTGAAGTGCTGTTTGTCAGTGCCTTTGAGACTCTTTCTATCCAAAATGATGCCCTATGGGGAAATGTGTGCAACCCCTCATGATAAGATGTTGTGGGTAACCATGGGTGGGAGGAAAACAGTGGGCATACAAACCATGTATAGGAATGCAATAGTACACATTGTCCATCCTGCAAGGGTGATTGCTGCAAATCTGATGGTGCTGAGAAGAAAGCAACATGATAAATTTTGCCTAAAATGACTATTTGCAGGATTAAACAGCGACCAGGAGACTCCTGAGACATTTTAAAAAAGAGGCAAGTTCAATTGTAACAGAAGCATGAAAACTGGTAACACAGAGGACAGACTTTAATGTGAGAAGTGGTACCAAATCATCAGTCAAATTGAAACCAGAAGTGGCCCCAGCAGCATCATGGCTTCTGTCTGCACCTGATGGAGCATCCTATCCTCCCTGTCAGAGCCTGCAAGTATCCTGCACGCAAATGCTGCACAGGTGGTATGGCGTGCAGCAGGTAGGGACCTGTGTGTCGAGTATGCATATATGACCTTGTGGAATGTTTTTTTGATAGAGTAAGGATGAATAGGTACATTGTATGGAGCAGCTTGGGCATGTGTAATGCTTGAGCACTCATAGTCACAGAAAAAAGTACTTCGCTGTATGAATACAAGGTGTGTATATGTGTGAGAGAGTGGGATTTTATAACTTTCTAGGAGGTTGTTTAGAGTCTGTAACTTTTTTACAGACATTACTGTGGTTTATCTGTTGTACTGCTGATACTAGTATTAAATTTATAGATTACTCACTGCTGGTTGTTTTTGTGCTGTCAATAAGTAAAAAGTCTCTCATTAAACCATGTAAGTGAAACAGTTTTTCTTCTGTGACAACTCACCTTCTAAATATGAAGATTTAAAAATAAAATAGAAATAAAACCAGAAAGTAGAAATTGGTTTAAGTTGCATAAAAGCTGAATTCCAGGAAAAATACAATTCATTTAACAAAATTCCACAAGAATAAGGGGAAAAAAACCCAAAGAGGAAATCATGACATTCTCTACAACAATGATGGAAAATCACAACCTTATTTCATATTTACAACAAACATAAATAGCTAATTAAAATCTGGTCCTAAACTTGGAACACAGATCCCTCTCCCTTGCCCACAAAAATATCTGAAAGATTAATTTGTGAGAACAGACAAAACAGAATCCTAGCTTTAAATCAGTAATTTCTGTAGACTCCACAGTATAATTGTTGTACAATGGAGTTTGCACAACTTTAAAAGTTACACATATTCAAAATATTTGCTTGGCATGCTAAGAACTTTTTCAGATTTGTTTTAAAACTAATTAAAGTTCCTCTCTTATAAAGCAATTAAGGAACACTTAAATTGTGTTAGATCAGTCTCAGATAAATTATCACAGCTCCTTCCTAAGTTAATTATTGAGGTACTGTACCTTGTAAATTAATTAATTTAGAAGGCTGTGTATACAAGAATTTCTTACCTTTTTCTGAAATGTGGTTTTTGATATACTGTACCTATTTTATTCTATTAAGAACAATAAAATATGCATTGTTTTCTTTAAAAGATACTTTGTGAGCTGATTTATTTGAAACAATCAAAACCACAAAGTAAGGTTTTTACGTCATTCACGTGAGAATTTATCTTCTCCTAGCACAGAGATACACCTTTTATGACCAATACGCCTTAAATATTGGCCCTAAGGAGCTCTCTTACTCTTTATGATTTGCAATTAATTGCCTTAGATCCAGTGGCTAGACTTTGAGAGATAATTAGATATTGGAGTTGGATTCACATCCAGTGGGTTTCACAAAAGTGCTTCATTATTTTACTTTTCTAACTTTTTTTTCTTTTAAAAAAGAAAGTATTTTAAAACCCTAATGGATACTCCTCTGCAGCTTTAAAGATGTAGATAGTAATAAGCATGTTAGAAAATTTAAATCTGTTTTTCTGCAACTTATATCCATGGTTTAACTTCAGTTGATTCAGTTCGATTTTGTATGCTATAGACTTTTACAAAGCAATAAATAAAAGAAGGACTATTTTGTAAAACAAGTATCTTGGAACAGGAAGGAATATCTTCCAACCCCTACCATTCTATGATTTTATTACCTAATTTATCTTAAAATAGACAAATCCATGAAATGACATCTGCATTTTCGGGTTTTAACTTATACACTTTTGCTTATACCTCAGGAAGCAGCACTTCATGCTGCTTTCTCAGTTTGGTAAAGCATTTAAGCATGTGTTTAACCTTCAGGACATTCTTTGAGACTAAGTCCATATATTAATAATTAGATTAGAGGATAGTGCCTTCAGAAGTAAACTTGTAAAATAAACAGTGCAATCAAGAATTAAAGCCAGATCAATTTTTAATGATTAGGTAACAGTTTTCTCTGTCTTTCATAAAGACTGACCCCATAAAGGTGCTCAGGACCAAAATGCCTTATCATCATCTCTATGTTGGGCCACTGAAATGATTCTAGTGCTTTGAGCACACCTGCGTCAAACTTGGGTTAAAACATCCTTGACCTTGTCATTTAACCCTTACGACATATCTGCTCCTAACTTGTGTCTTCCCTTCAACTTTTCTGCAGTACTAAGACAAATGACTCAGACTGGGGCACTGTCTGAGATGCAATGCATATTTACACTGATAAGAAAGGCTTGAGAGAAGGCAAGATTAGTCTAGGGCACCTTGGTGTTCCCTAGAGGCTGTTTAATCCCCAAATTTAGCAAATCACAGCAATTATCTACTTCTTTGGACTGTATAAAAAGAGTTTCTTTACACTTTGAGGAGAATGCTAGGCCTGGGCTTACCGGCAATACCTTCCATCATATTCCTGCTGAGCAACCTCTTTCTGAGAGGACCTATACCTATGTCAGGTCTGGAATAACTATTGCTCAAAAGCTCTAAATACCAGGTGGCTAGAATTTAATTTCTTTATGTTTCAGGATGGAGAAAGAGATTAATCTCACAAGGATCTTCCCTGAGGCACTGAAAGAGAGGACAAGGCAAATGCCACGTGGCTCACCCATAGCATTTTGCCAGCTGCATGAGAACAAGATGCCATGTGGGAGAGAAGGGCAAAGCTGATGGACCTCAAGGGAGCTCAAGCTTATGAGTGAGGCATCAGGATGGATCATATCAGTGCCACTCTGCTTGTCATCAACAGAGTGGTGACTGGCACTGACTCTGATTGTTGCACTGCATATGATTTTTTCTAATCAGAGTCCTGGCTGTCAGTACTTGGTGAGGAGACTACCTTGGAGCTGACTGTGCTATGGTATTACACAAGGGAAGGGCATGTGAGAGGTCTGGTGCAGGGGGATGTTTGGTTTGCCATCTAGGAGAGGTTTTGGGAGACCCTGGAAACAGAGAGCAGTGGTCCAGGTCTCTGGAGCACCTGAGATTGTCCACAAAGGGTATCCTAAGGATTATGTCTTCAGGGGCTTCTCCACTTGTTTCCCAGCTCAGATGCTTTTCTAGAAGACTGGACTTGCTCCTGAGGCAGGACAGAAGGGAGAGGTGAATTGAAGGCAACGCTGTACATGATGTAAGGACCTACACTAATTACAGCCATCCTGCATTTTTTCTCATTACGTTTGTCCACATGTGTTTATGGTAACAAGTCAGCAAAGAACCTGCATGCTGGGAAAGACTAAACCTCTGGGATGTAAGTTGCCAGGACTGATGTCCTGTCATTGGTAATAGCGCGACATCTGGAGAGGGATATTGCAGAAGTGGTCTTTTACCTTTCATAGATGCATAGGAGAAAATTCCAAACTTTAAGTCGTTACACACTAATCTATTTAGCATACATTTACACTGTTTTTATAGAGTTGTTGTCAGTCAGAAGTTTGGTTCTAGAGGGATTAATTCTGTATAGAGCAGGCAATGTTTGGTGGAGTCATGTATTGCATGCAGCTCTGCACTTTTATAAAAGCAGAAAGAGAGTCCTGCATCCTATTATGTTCAAATAAAAGAAAACTGTTAATATGCTTACATGTTCAAGGCGTTGTCAACAATTTGGTTCAAAATCTTTCACTTTTGTATTTATTTGTCATGACTACAGCCCAGGCTTTCTGGTTGCTTCTCTACTGTTGCTGTTAGCTCTTGCACTGACTGATGTATACAGGGAAATCTCTCTACTCAGACGTGGATTTCTGTTTTGGATTTTGGCTTTTATTGTGTCAGCTAATTAGAGCAGACTCAGCCCTGTGTGAAAAAGTTTTATGGTAGAAACAAAGTAGATTTCAAAAGGATGGAAGTGAGCAGGAGGTTTAGGAAAAGGAAAGGGATGGTCTGACACCTGCAACCACCCTACACTGATGCCTGTTTGTCCTGTTTTGAACTGCCTCTGAAACTGCTTGATTCCAGGAAAGGAACTTATTTGTTTGTTTCTTTTTTTTTTTATATTCAAAAGTAAAATTAGCTGTTACACTTCTAGTGCTGTTTATCTCAAGCTCTAAAGGTACCTCAGATTTTGTAAACACATTTCTTCATAATTTTTTCTTCTTTGGCTCTCATCTATGTTAATCATTTGCTTTGTATGTTATATCTACTGTAACAAAAATACATGATGTAAGTTGCTACAAGTAATAGATCATGAATCCTTTGGACCACTCATCTTGCACTTGCCAGCCAAGAAACATTTTGCTTAAATAATATGCATTGTGTTTATTCTCCCTTCAATTAGAGTAACCAGGTAAGGTAATTGAGTACCCAGCAAATGCAGCAGCTGTAGGCAATAATCATAGCTCCAGCACCTGTTCCCATGGCAACTGATGTGTTTACATTCACAAAAGTACACAACATTTGCTTTCTTCTACACAGTAGAGAAAAGAGAGGTTTTAGCGCTACAAGGAAAGAGAAGGATTTACAAAGATAAATGTTCAAGCAAGTGGTTGGGAGGAACAGTGCTTGTTCTTTGGAGTGAAAACTTCGAGGATAATGGATTGTTATCAGACCATCAGGGGAAGGGGTGGAAGTTTACGGCCTGAGCTATGTGCATACAGAGAAATTACAGGACCTCTTACTTTTTCTTGCCTTCCCAAGAACTTGGCACGCTCTATTTCTCCTTTGCTATTCAAGGCAGCCAACACAAGCACTACTTTCTTTCTCCTGCCCACACTTATTCTAAATTTAAACAGAGAAGTGACCTGATCATGTTGGGAATTTAAGGCAAAGGTATGTCTGATAATGTGGGTGGATTAGGAAAAACAATAGAAAATAAGCACAGTTGAAAACTCAAATGTAGTAGAGTTGATCTAGCTTGAATTCTCAGGTGGAAAGCGTGGGCGTGAGAGAACCTTGTACTAGTAAAGGAAGCAGAAATGGTATGTCTTCTCCATATATCTACCTGGCAAAAGGTCTGTGAAGATGGTAAAATGTCTTAAGACTGTAATTTATGATTTAAGCCCTGGTATTACAATGGGATTCCCCTAAGCATATGCAAATTCACTTATGCCAGTGGGTCCGTTCTGGGACACGGGGCTCTGTCAGCAGAGATTTCATTGCCAGACTTTGCTTTAAATTACTTTAAAATTTCTGATTTGTTTATTCAAATAAAAAAGGTGTATTATGGCCAAACAGATAGAGTACTTCAATAGGATTAAGCATGTCGAGATATTACTTTACAGAAATTACTCCTGGTATTCTAAGTGACCTGGTGCAAGTTTTTTTGCTTCTCTTCCTCTTTCTCAGTTTCTCCATGTGTGAAATGCTGCTAGGCTAGCTAGTATTGTTTAAGAATACTACATGCCTTGTAAAAGTAATTTTTTTTTTGCTCAAATCACCTGTAATTTTGAGATTATCATAAAAAAATTAAGCTATTTTTTAGACTTAATTTCTGCTATCAAAGGTGTTTTTCTGCAACCTTTTAGAAGAACTGTGACAGACTTGGCTTTAGTGATTGCTCATAAATCATCAGTTAAATAACATTAAATGAAAATTGTAGATGTGCTAATCCATGTAAAGTTAACAGAAGATGTTAATATATCTATCAAAAGATTTCCTTTATACCTTAATCACTTTGTAAAAATATTACTCTGGTTCAGTTTTTTAAAAGAAACATTCACTTTGAGCAGGTTCAGTTATTTTGCTCACTTGAAATACGCTATTTCGATGCAGTCTTTGTGGGAATAATGTCACTGCACAAAGAGATTTGAAAGGAATTTATATTGTTAAGAGGGACTGAGTCTGTTACCTTATTTAGGCAAAGACTTCAGACAGGTCAAAGAAAACATCATCTTATTCCCTAATACATGGTGGACATTAGAGTAATCTGAAAAAAGATCCTAGAAACTACATTCTAACAGAATGCTCCATTCAAATTTAAACATTTTATAAATGATATGACTTCACTAGTTTCCTTTTGGAACAGAAAAAATGTAATAATGTAAAAAAATGCCTTCCAACATTTTCTAGATAAAATTTGTATAAAACTTCTTTTCCAAAGAAAGGTATTCTAAAGAAAATAATCAAAGTAAAAAAAAATAAAGTCAACAGTGGAAAATGTTGCTTCACAATCATAGAATCATTGAATCATGAAATTATTTGAGTTGGAAAACACCTTAAAGATCATCTTGTTCTAGCCCCCCTGCCATGGACAGAGACATCTTTCTTTATTTTGAATTTAAATTTTGAATAAATAGTATGTCACATTTTAAAATGTTCTGTAAAAAAATATTTCTGTCCAAAAGTTTTATGGCTTATTCTTCAATTTAGTCACTTAAGATAGATCAACGAAGTCTACAGAAATAAAGGACAGTTACTTTTTGGTATTCATTTAGGGGCAGTTTTTATATAAGCTACCAAAATCTAAAAAAAGTTTTTTGGAAGCAGTCAGTCTTGTAAGTAGTATCAGATGATTTCTGTGTACCTGTATTTGTGGAGTACAGTCTCTGCCAGACCAAGGGTGTTGAAGCACACTGAACAAAATGCACTGAAGCTTCCACAAGATGATCAAATGAATCATGAAGCAAATCAATGAGAAAAAATGTTTATGGTCCAGCACTTCCATCAGCATTTATTTACTTCATGTGCTAACATTCACAGTGGATTTTTGTGGCTTTTCAGAGTCCTTTTTTTTTCATGATATAGTATATCACTTGTAAATCGATGTCAACATAGAGCACCATTGTGAGAGAGGAACTCCAGAAGAAAAATCAAAAGCATAAACCCAGCAACACTTGCACAAGTGTTTTGCCAACATTACACACCAAGCTTTTTTCTTCCAGCCTGAGTTCAATTCTTCTAAGCATATTGACTCTAACAAGACATTTGTGTCATTTCTAAGTCAGATTAGAAATAGACAGCTCAATGATAGATGTATACCTAATTGTGTAGTAATTGAATCATGCATCAATATCCTGTGATATCAATGCTCAGTATAATCCCAGTTGACATTGTTCTAATAGTTTAAATGACAAAAGTATAGCTACTAAGAAAGGCACACAATTCCACTGTTGTGACTCTGCTTGATATTCTCATGAATAAGTTCGCATTTTAAACAGATCAAGGAAGAGGCACAGCTGTGACCCTGGATGGCATTTGGCCAAGGATACTGACCTGAAGTCCTGATCTACTCACAGTTTATGGGACTGGCAGCTGGGAAAGGCAGAACTGGCAGAACCCTCCCTCCTGCAGAGAGCATCCTTGGATGCAGAAATCTTCTGGTATCAACGTGCTCCTGAGGGTGAAAGGATGGGTTTATTTAAGGTAAAGAGAAAAAAAAAAAACAAACCAATTGAAAAATTATTATTTCCCCTTCCTCCAGAAATTACAGCATAAGCATTTATTTATGCTTGTGTGAGATTCAAAGGTCTTATCAATAGTTTAGCAATATTACTGTAGGCAAGCTAATGGGATCCAAATTTAATTAAAGGCTTTAAGTATTTAATTTCATTAGTTTATTATAATTTCAAAAAAACTTACCCAACCAAAAAACCTAAACCAACCATCCATCAAATATGTTCCTATTTAAAGTGGCAATTGCCCTATGTCTGGAATACACAAAGGACTTTGCAATACTACACTTTGATTTTCTGAGTTGCTACTGGAAGTGATCTTTCCAAAGCTTTATATGTCTTTCTCACCTTTGAAAAGCCATTCTATCTCAGGATAAGACAGCGTACATCTCCACTATGGTCATAAACCTGTGAGCTTATTTCACAGCTCCCCTTTTGACTTTTTACTGTAAGGTTGCCCTGCAACTGTGTATGGTAAGATGTACATAATGACCAAACATGAGTGGAAAACGTTTAGAGAAACAGAGGGAGATAACCAGCACATCACTGCTGTGAGGAGCTACAAATCTGTGGAAATATGGCAACCAATCAGTGGGCCATAGATGCTAGAGAAGAGCTTCATTCCTAAAAACGTAATAGTGAATGACTTTCAATTAACTTGGATCAGTAGAGGACAGAATTTTTAATACAGATATTATAGGAATTCCAAACTTTCTACTAAAAAGGGACATACATAAGGTAGAGAAAAGAGAATAGTGTTGAATAATAATTTCTGATTGGTCAGAAAATGTCTGGATGAGCTAACTGAACTAACATTGAAACTAAAACCAATCCGGCTTTCAGAAAAACTTATACTAACACCCAACAAAGAAAAATCAGTGCTCAGCAAAAACAGCAGGTAGAACAACAAACAGTACAGCACAAATGTAAGAAGAAAACCCACGGAAACCACCTGCATGTGGAAAAGAAGAAAGAATTTGATCACTTTTCAAGAGTATGCAAATGCCATCGTGCACTGTTCAGTGTTAGAATAATCATCTTGAAATCACAGACCCTGACATTTCAAAGAGACCTTTCCAGGAAACAATAAGTCCTTTACTATTTCTTATATATGATGTTAAATGCATCCTTTTATTATCCTCAATGGGCAATTCAGTTATAAAGCATCATTTTAGTTCACTATATATTTCTTTAAAAAACCTGTTCATGAAATCTTTATTGCATGCAATTGTAATAAATGTTAAGATTGTGCCTAAATAGAATCGGTATTTACCAAGTTTCTGCAACCTTTCCAAGCCTATTGCATTACAAACAACATTATTTCAACTGCTGTTGAGATTGGGCATAATCAATGCCATACTCTTTAAGAAACTAGATTTTAAGGTAACAGGAGACTATTTCTTATATATGATGCTATTGCTATATATTCTTGCTCATACAAACATCCAGCTTTTAACCTAATTTCAACCTTTTAATGATGCTTATATTCCTGAATAATCAATATATCTTTTGAGATATTGAAAGCTAAAAATTTAGTTAAATTTCAGGATAAAGGCATTTCATGCATTCAAGTAAAAATATTAGGTCATTTAAGAAGTATTGTGTACATTTCTTTCTTCTTAGATAACTGTGTGTTCTCTGCAAAACGTAGATTTATGACCAGACAGCAGCCCTTCAGTGAAAGCATTGTCATAAGCCTGAACACACAAAAAAAATGTTTTAATTTTCTAACTACTTATATGTATCTTCATAGATGCCAATGTTATTCAATTATTCAAAGTATTTTTGCCTTTGCTATTGTCACTGTCTTTAAAAGATCTAAAAATTACAGCTAGGGAATCCTCATCGTGAGAATAAAAGCAACTTCTAGCAATTAGAAATTTAAAACTTTAAAATACTATGTCAGGGAAAGAGATAACCCACTTGTTTCTCCATGTGCCATGTGTTAATGCTAACAGAAAGCAGTATTTCTGGTCTTTCTGAACCTGAATATTAATTTTCCTTCTTTAAATCATATGCATGTTTTTTAAAGTTAATATTTACATTACCAGCTGTAATTTTCAAACCATTTGCACTTTTTTCCCTTTCAGACAGCCCTAATGCAGATTAACTCCCATGTTACAAATAAGCAGATAGTGGATTTTTCTACTTTCAACTGTATAGGTAAAACAAAACAAAAACAAAAAAAAAAAAGAAACATTTTGAAATTTTCATGCTTCAAAGTATCAGAAGGCACAAGAAAAGCTCTTCCTATCCAAGCCAGTGAATTATTGGAAAAACATAAAGGTTTTATCTGACTGGAACGTATCATCTCAGCTAAGGCTGAGTTTTGAAAAAGAGAGCAATTTACTTTGCTGTCAAAGTGTACTATGTGAAGGATTATATGCTATTTCTTTTTTCTCCATAGAAGCCAATGTGTTTTCCATATTTTGACCATTGTTAGCAAAAAACAAGTCTTAAGATTTTTGCTTCTAGAAGTAGTGTTAACATTATTTTATGACATGCTCTGTTTGCTACTTAACATTTGATAATCCACAACAACAGCAAAATTTTCTCTGCATACAACATGATTTTATGATAAAACTATTGTAAACTTTGCTGCTCTGGCCAAAATCACTTCTCCATTTTCTGTAGAAAGTAAGGATGCTTTGTTTCTTATGGAAAGTATCTTGACTCCCTGACTAAATATTATCATTGTAGATACTTTCATATGCATGATCTGTACAATCATATCTGAACTGATACAAGTAGGAGCTGCATGAAGGAATAACAAGAACTGCCCAAAATTGCCACAAAGTTGCTGCTGGATTCCTGCCAAGGTAGGGAAAGTTTCCAAAGTCTGTTCTTTTCTTGCAGTGTGTGTTAATTTTTGCTGGCATTAGTGGGAGGCAGTAGAAAACGTGTTCACTTAAGATGTCTTTACTCAAGTCATAGGGACAACTCACGCTGTCAAGAAGCAGACTGTACTGTGCCTGAGGTCAGGGTGACTGGGGGAAAAATGATCAACAGGTTAGTTACTCTTTGAGTCAAGTGCCACCTGCTTGCATAGTGACAGCATTTTAGAGGCAGTTTCAGACAAATGTAAATGACCAAGATGATGTCCTGCAGACAGAGGTTTATTTGAACTTTTGTCTCTTAATCTATGTAACATGCTTTAAATCTCACTGCAGGCTAACTGTAGACACGGGGATATAATTTAAACCAGAATAAATGAAAACTGTGTGGCTTAAGGAAATGATTGTTTTTGCAGAGACGACAGAGACTGATTGGCTTTTGACACTGATCATCTTCCCTGTGGTTAAAAATAATCCCTAAAGGGAAAGGAGCATGGATGCAGGAAATCTAGAAACATGTCATGTTTTCACTATTTCTGTATCTATTCAAAGGATGTGGAAAATTATTGACCAGTCATCAGCAATTTGCATATTGTTAGAGAAGTAAAAATGAGGAGAAACATCCTTTTTCTTAAGTAGTAACAGCATATTTGTACTCCATGAGCAAAATAAGAAATAAGACGTTCATGATGATATGAACTGACCACTCTTGACCTTCTGCTTCCTTAGCAGCTTACTGTGCCTTTTTTTTCATCTCTTCTTTGTAGTCTTCTGACTTTTGCAGACAGGATTCAGCTTCAGTGTTTTAAGTTCTTAGTCACATGAGACCTGAGCAGAGCAATAGATAAGCACCACAAACACAGACAACAATAAGTGTACTAGGCCACTTTCTTCCCAAGTATAACAAAAAGTGCTTCCTCTCTAAATCATCTTAACAGTTCACCATTTTTTTTTCAGTGAATACAAAGAAATAACAAAGTAAAAATACTTAAAAAAGAAGGTAGGAGTTCCACAATACCTATGAGGTGTCAATGAGAACACAGGCAGGCTTCTTGCAATGCTGCACAGTGAGTGTATGGAGGAAGCAGGGGAGGTTTCAGTTAGGTATAAGGTAAATTTTTTCACTATGAGGATATTCAACCACAGAAACAAGTTACCTTGGGAGCTTCTGGCATCTCAGTCCTTGAAGATTTTCAGGATACCACTGCACAGCTGTAGTTGATAGCTATGTTATAAGATCAGTGCTGTTTTCTGCAGAAAATTGTTTGTACTTCAGCTTTACATTTTTTTTGCATTTCCTCTTTATTTTTTGTGTTCCTGTTCCAGTTTTTGGTTGGAAATCCTAGCCTGGTTGCATTGTGATCACAGAGCTGGATTCTGCTTTTTGTTTATAGTCTATGATATATGCACAATCACAGATAGATTTATCAGAAAGAGAAATAAATCTGTCACCAAATTTACACCTTCCTGGTTTCTTTCTTAATAACTTGAGAAATTCTTTCAGATGTAATGAGATGAAAGCACTGTGTGAGATTCTGTGTGTTTGTGTGTGACTCCAGTGAAAAGGCTACAAGACTTCTGTGATTGTCATAGTGGAAACCCTGGAGCTGTTCCGAGCTTCTATGGCTCTTAAAAACAATAGAGTAATACTTGTTGCTCTACATAAGAAAAATATCCATATTACTGGTGCCATGAACAAGATGTGGCACAAAAGAGGTTGTTTGGTACTGACATTGAAGGCTATCTCAGACTCTCTTTTCCTAAATCAGAAGGACACTTCTGACTCTTAAGTTCATATTAAACACAGCTACTTAATAATTGGTGCCTTGGATTTATTTTTTTAAATCCATTACTTCAGCCCTAATAGTTCCTGCCTTCCTTTTATTTTGAGCTACTGCACTGCTTGGGTACTAATACTGTATTTCTTTTGAATTTAATCTACCAAAATGGAACAAAGCTGATTTCTTGAGTACAATTTCTTTCTCAGGCCAAGGACATTAAGCCTTTACAATGAGCTATATAGGTTACAAACATTTTAGAGACTGTAACTTTGTTATGGGGAAGGGACATAAACCAGTCAGGTTTGAAATATTTACAGCTGAAGGGAATGCAGAATGGGTAATCAGCTTTCTGCCAGTATTGGGTATAAGATCAAATTATAGAGATGTTAATGGGACATTTTATGGTGTTAGAAAATTTCCTGCCACTTTCCGAAGCAGGACTTGGCCTTCCTTCATGGCAGACTTCTTCCATCTTTGTGTTCTTTCACATTTCTAAAGTATAAATGACACATGGATGGTCAAAAAAATTCTGGTTAATTTATATCCAGTGCTGCACTGAGGCATGTTACTCAATGCTTTCTGTCTGTCACCTTTGAATTTAGAGTAACTTTTATTATCATATAGAGGCTGAAACTTTCTGTTCTTTGCATGTTTGTTAGGGGTTTTCTGGAGAGATTTATTAAAAAAAAAAAATTTCTTTTAAGAATGAAATGCACAAGTAGGTTATTTTTCCCAACTATTTTGAACAGCAGTAGTTCTTCAAGCATTAAGAAATATGAAGTTTAACAGGGTCAAGCTTAGTAATTTCTGTCATTCCTACTACATGCAAATCCATCTGAAGTTGTTGATAATCATCATTTTGATAATAACTGTTTGCAGAGAGATAGCATAACTGTGTTATATGTATTTTCTTCACCTTGCTTAGTCTATTGAGGCATCTTTTAATTATCTCATCTGAATATTGGCAAAATGGATTTTCTTTTTACAGTGCCTGTTTTTTCCTTATGAGAAGAATTTTTAGCCTAAGGAAAGAGAATTTTGTAGAAGACAGGAAGAAAATTATTATTCTCACATCATGAATATAACATTTCTATCTGTGATACTTAAATTGAGTAAGAATTTTGCAGAATAAACATACCTATCCTTACACTTATAGTTGAGGTTCAAGTTGAAATCTATTATTTGCTCAAATGCTTCTGGAAACTAAACATACAGATAAGCCAGACTTGACAGAACTACTTCTTGAGAAAGGTATAGACATCAATTCTCTATAATAAACAAATTTTACAATTATTGCATTAATCTATCATCATTATTGTTGCTAATGAAACACACATATCTCATTAAGTCTTAAAAGTAGCCATTTCATATAATATTGTATAGCATTTCATTATTTCAAAACTATTTAGACCTTCCAAGTCAACTGGTAGATAATCGGTAAGTATTAAACCAAGAGAAAGATGGAAAATGTTTAGCTGTGGTTTGTTTTTCTGAATTAATTAATAAGTCAGGTTGGATTTTGCATGGACAAAAAAGTGGCCTTGACCAAAAAAATGCTTTAAATATCTCTATGTTCCACCTATTTGGCATTGATTTACAAGCAGTTTGAAGAGAGCTGTTGCTAGGGGACAGAGCTTTTGTAGGTCCCCATTAAAGCAATATATCTGAAGATGAAAAGTAAGTTACATATTTCAAGTACTGTCTACAAAAAAAATTTAATCAAGCCCAAATAAGTTGTAAAAGGGAACAAACATAATCATCCATGAGTAACAACCCTTATGCCAAAGAGAAATAAAGGAGTGCAGGTCAGACTCTCTCATCTAGATGCTGCTTCTTTGTACCTGGCAGACAACTTCAGTGTTTTGTTGTGGGGTTTTTTTTTTACTTCGTTAAGTGCCTCCCAATTTATATCTCATAACCAAGATCAGAATACTTGGAATGAGTTTGACCTAATGTATACATTAATCTACTTTCAATCTACCAAACTAACTCATCTCCAAGGTAAAAGCCATTGGAAGAAAGAAAACGCTGTTAATACTTTCTGAGTTGTTGCACTGGAGAGGAATTTGCCCTACTGAGAAGAACAAATGCTGTGATGAGAGAGTGCTTTTATAGCTGTTTAGGTTTCCTAGCTCTTTAGTTTCTTTAGGTTTTTGTTTTGTTTTGTTTTCCTTTGAAACTGTTCCAGGTATATAAATGCATCTGAAGCATTCCATTAAAAAAAAAAAAAAAAGTGGATAGATGACTCTGAAAATTCCTCAGATTCTCTTTTCTCCCAGTTTCTAACAACTTATTTTTGCAGACTTTCAAGGTTTATGACTTTCTGTCTTAAAAAATACATTTACTTGATGAGACTGTCTTTCCAGGAACGTTGCTCAGAATTTATGTCTTGCCAGAATTAACATTGCATTGAGAACAATCTGTCCTCCCTCGCTAGATGACCATCAAATTGATGTAAAAACACTCCCCCTTGATGGGATGAATGTATATGACCACATAAATCATTCCTTTTTTTCTTAAGTGGTTTGAATTAGTATGTGACCAAGATTTGTTATGATTCTTCTTTTCTTATTTTGGCACATAATCAGGACAGATTAACCAGCTCAGGGAAATATATTTTCAGCTAACGGTTGGACAAAGCAAGGTAGCTCAATGTGGCATTCAAACCCCAGAAGAATAAAAAAAACTGCTATCAGAAGTTGCAATGAAGTCTGCATTGCATTTATAGCACACAACAAAATCCTTCTCAGCAAAGTTTTTGTAGAGGGCAAGTGAAATTTATCACAGATTATTTGCTGTGTGATACCACAAGAATAAGTAAAGTCCCTAGATGGCTTCAGGAAGCCAGTTCTCTCCCTGAACAGTCTTAACTATAAAGCAAAAGCAAAAGATAAAAGTGATTTCTAATAAAACCCATAAAGCAGACCTATAGCGGAGCTAAAAAATTGGGCCTAAACTCCCTACATCTTAGTTCAGTGCTTATCTCTCTTATCTCTCTTATTGTCAATTTATGGATTAGGGGACTTTAGGTCATTATAATAATAGTAGACGGAGGCAATAGGCACTTTCTAAGAGTCACACTACAGGAAAGAGGAGGAAAGAGGGTTTCAGATAGGACAAAAAAGAGATCAGGCTATTCATCTGAATCACTATCAGCACTTCTAGATTTTATAGATCCCATTTTTGCTATTCCAAGATAAAACTACAGCAATTCATGCCTGACAAGTATGTGACACCTACCTACCTACCTTCCTTCCCTTGTTGTCTGAAGGCCCATTGCCCCTTTACAATCTGAGAGCATAATACAGTGGCAACTGAGAACAGCAGGAAGATATCAGTGTTGATTTCTGTGATCAGGTCATTTCAGAGTGCCACTGCCATGAGTAAAACCTTGTGGAAATTAAGGAAATGGGAGGTGGAGGGGTGGGAGGAGAAGAATGGAAACTCAGAAATTGATGTTGACATTTTGAGAGGGCATATAGCCAGTGCACCGTACCTTAAAAGCACGGAACGCATAAAACCTGTGCATTGGGCCCCTAGTTTCTATTTCTGTCATTTCTACCACACTTCCAGAGTGCTATTGCAGCCTGCTTTGCTTAATGAGGCTCTCAGAGTATGAAGAAACACTGCAAATAGTTGTTCAGAGTAAGAGGCTACTCACAGACTTTTTACCAGCTGCCTTGTCATCAGAAGTGGCACTCTCCCTAGCCCTACTTATTTGGAGCTTCTCAAATAAGCATTCCTAGCCAGCTGGGTAAGGAAATGCCTGCTATTTAAACTAATAAAACCAAGATAGTTTATAAATAAGGATGAATACAAAAGAATTATGCAAGCTTATAGAGATAAGAAAACTTAAACACTAAATGAGTTCCAAGTAGCAAGGGACATGATAAGCAGCAAAAGTTTCGGTGAATACATTAGAAATAAGAGGGAAAATGATGAAAGAGATTGAATAAGAGGTTCTACAGAGAAAACAGAATAATTTGCTTTCATCAGAGAAAACAGAATTGTTTCCTTTCATCTTCATGGAAAAGGGAAATTGTACTGGATACTTTTACAAATTAATTTTAACAAGGTGTTTGCAATGCAGACTGGAGTAGAGAAGAAAACAGTTTGGGGAATATTTATGTAAGATTGTTACATTTAAGTTCTCAGGACTGGATGAAATTCACCCCAAGAAAATGAATGGTAAGTGATTATCTCTGGCAAGTCATATATGGAAGAGATCATAAAAGACTAGAGAAATACAAACCTTTTTTTTTTAATTGTTTTTTTCAAGAGGCAATTAGGAATTCTAGATCAAGCAGTCTGGTTTCAGTTCCTGGAAACACTATGGAAGAAATTATTGAAGTAATTGAAAGTACCTAAAAACAGCCAACAAAGAGCTGTCAAACATATCAGATCAAATTTAACTGATTACCTTTTTGGGAAAGGTGGCAGCCTAGCACAGAAATGAAAATCGGCAGACTGAGAAGTAAATTAAGTCATAAAGTTTTTGGAAATATTTTCCAACATTAGAATAACAGAAGTTGAGGAAATTTGACATATATATAACTGCCTTCGGGTAGCTATGTAACTGTTTGACAATCAGACTATCAATGGATCCATGTCTAATATGGAGAATATCCTGAGTAAATTCCCTTAAGAACTTGTATTTGATCAAATTCTACTTTGTATCTTCCTGAAAAATGTGCATAGTAGAATGGAGACTATGCCTTTTAATTTATGGCTTGTATGAATCTGAAAGGAGTTAAGTATTTTTGGAAAAATGCCAGCAGTTTGGAGAGTTGGTCAGAAACACAAAAGGCTGAGTTAAAGTATTTGTGAACTAAAGTTCTATATCTAATAAAAAAAGAAGGCAAATTGAAATTTCAAACTGTACATTTTTCCATAAATAAAGAAAATAGTACAGTGGAGAAAAGACATAGCAGGAAAGTAGTTTATATTTTAGATTCATGATGCAGAAGTATGTGCACAAAATATCCAGTCTTGGAAGGCACGTTGTCTTGATTTTGAAAGCTGCATTTTTAAGGTGAAGGCAAAGTGAAGAGAACACAGCAGTGTGAATGATGAAGAATTTAAAAAGCATGATCTATGAGGAAACTGGCTTGCTCAGAAGCAGTTGAGGGTGCCTTGATTATATGTAGCTACAATATTAATGATCACCAATTGTTTTCCAGGCCAGAAGAAATCAGTTTGCTTTTTAGCACAGACAATATTGGGTGAAAAATCTGTAAAATGGTGGAGCACAGGACTGAATAAGCTAAAGATACTGAGAAACCACTTTCATCTAAATTTTTTAAGATCAAGTTACAGTAAGATCTGTTAGGGATGGCCAAGGCCTATATGATCTTATTTTGGTGGAGGAGATTACTTAAAATGATCTCTGGGGTACTCTTTGAGTCTAGCAGCAACATAACAATGCCTGAAAAGAAGTTAGAGAAGATTTACTGCTAATCATTTAGTAGAACTAATGCTGGAGGGAAGGAAAAAAGGGTCAAGCTGAGGACAAGGATATGAGCCTTTGAGGTGTGGACTCACTTTTTTTTATGAAGGAGCACAGTATTCTGTTTTTCAGGTAAACATGGCAGCATTCAGAAATTATTGGTTCTTGCCACTCCCTGTCATGTAATTATTTTGTAATTGTTAAAAACTGTTACACAACTAGAGGATATTATGCTTTTATCTTGATTTTTTAAGAGCAAGAATAATTGGGTTACATCTCTAAAACCTCTGAAGACAATCTGCTTTATTACAATCTCCTACTTTAGATTCTGATGTGGTAATTTTTTAGAAGTTGAAATAATTAAATTAATTTCTAGGAGCAAGAATTCAGATTCAGAGGGACTGGGTGATGGAGGAGGAGAGGAACGACAATTTACCCTCTATTACAACCTCAAATCTTAAGCTACTGTTTTGTCTGGTCACAAACAAAAAGCAGTAATGAGCTGACTGTATTACCTCAATTTATATGATTGAATAATCTTTGGCTATTTAGTTATATGCTTTGTGAAATTCTGAATGCGGATTGTCAAATTGTCCAGACAGGAAGAAAAAAGCCTTTTACTTACAATGGGATAATAGCCGGTTGACAATTTAATTCCACAGCAGGGAAATTCTGAAGAGAAAATGGGGTACAGAAAACAAGTCTGTTTCTCCATACTGAAGTTTACCACTTTGAATTAAATCTGAGGATGCAGCCTGTGCAAACAGATCAGGTGTCTTACTTCATATGTTCTAAATAGCTTGTTGGATGGATTCAGAGAGAAAGAGAAACTTAAAATTCGGTCTCAAACAGTAGGACAGAAGAAAGAAAAACTGCATCCTTGAAGTCCCAAGAGAATGTAGAACAATGATAATATGGCCTAAGGAAAAAGAGTAAATCACTTTAAATAGTCTATTTAAAATTGTTATGAGTACTTCTTTCAGAGAATGGAAATAAATCATCTGTTGTGTCTTAATATGATTATGAATCACAAATTGAATAAATGTTAGCTAAAATATGTGGAGTTTTCTTTCTAAATACAAAGGCATCTGAGGAAAGGAAAAAGGAGATGATGAGGTAAATTCATTTTGTTTCACAGTAAAGACACCTAGTGCATTTTCCAGTCACAGAGAAAATATTTGTTTCTGGCTGCTTCTCCAGCTCTTCTCACTTCCAGCATCAGCCTTCTTATTTCCAAACTATTCAGGTTTTGTGTTTGAACTGCCCAAAGCAAACTGTAATGTCTTTATACCACCTTCAGTTCATAAAGACATCTCTATATGGGATAGTAGCTAATTGTTTTATGAAGCGCATTTCAAAACTGCAGAGTTCTAACTTGGGTATGACTTTACATGCTACAATTCCCCACGCACGTAAAGTTCAACTTTTACTTATTCCCTAAAATATCTCAATACTTCAGCATCTCATTGCCTAGGGTTTATGGCTATGTCTTCCAGACACACAACAGGGTTGTTCCTCTATGTGTCCCAAGGTACTTGAGGCAGGACACATGTTCAGCATGCACTTGATAGCTAAGTCAAGCCCAAACCAAAACCAGAGTAAAATGTGTCTGTTTTATACAGATAATGTGTTAACAGTCCTTAGAACAGCACCAGGAAATTTCTTCTTAAAAGTGAAAATAACTCGAAAACTACTTCTGAAATTCACCACTTCAAACCTTCTCTTGTTATTTGTTTCACTGGTGAGACTTGTAAAGTGGTGATTGCAATGGAAGACTTTTTTCAATAAGGAATAAATATCACATTCTGTGTGGCTCTAAGATCAGCTCAACTCAACATTTACCTCCAATATCCTTAGACACAAATATATTCAATTGCCTTTAAAGTATACACAGAACTTTTTGTATAAAGCTTACTCTTTGTTTTACGGTTTGGACCAGGAAGGTAGAAACACACTGAATATTAAACCTTCCTTTCAAACAAAGTTTTTTGGTAAGAAAGGACAATGCAGAGACTGAAATCCATTTCTATTGAAAACAGGTACATCTCCATATGTCTTTTTAACACTGATAATTTCCAGGTGGCACTATTAACTCAGCCTGGCTAGCTGTGTCTGGGAATCCACAGCACAAGAGGAAAAATATGCCTATTGTCACCTGTGGTACAGCTAAGAAAGATGCTGGGAACATCAAGACAAAGGACCGGTTTTACACTCTATTATTTTACTTGAGATCTGTGGTTTTGACATAGAACTTCAATCTGGATTCAAGCACCCTAGTATGTTGTCAAAATATGAAAGCCTTCTTGACATCAATTTGACTAACGTGTAATAATACTGTAACAAATAGTAAAAAAAGCCTGGTGCTACTGTGTGATCTGAAATCTTGTCTGAATCACACAGATTCATTGCTATACACAGCTGAAGCTTAAGAAAACTTGGGAATAAAAAATGTTTTGGAACAAGCTATATAACTCAGATGAGTTCTTTTTGATGAGGAGTTGATCTCTCTTTGTCTAGATAGCAGGCATTTTGTCTTGACATAGACCTTGTTTACGGTTTTCATTAATACTTTTAGCTTACTGGACATGGAATTATGAACAATTTGATACATTATAAAGCATATTTTTAAAAAAAAAATCCTAGTTCTAGGCTTTGTTCAAATAACAGTTGGTAGTTAAACAGCTCCTCCTCTCGTTTCTTTAAATCTAGTGATGCATAATTTTTGGACTAAACTTGGCTAATAACATGGCAAATGTAGTTAGACTTTTCTGCTAATAACTGTTATGGGAATATAATTTTTTATATTGAAGTCTTACTTTTGTTTTCTAATTAAAAAATTAACTTCCCATATTAAATTTAATGATTTCAGAATGGATGCATTTTCTTCCAGTAAAAATGTACAAACTTTGATTACACTATATTGAAATAAACAGACACAAAGGGAACAGTTCCCTGGTTTGGTTTTTTTTGACAATTGTATGCTCCAAATCAAATGTTACTTCCTAAAGAAAAACTTAAAGCTAGTTTGCTCAATTTTCTTTCGACAGGAAAAAGATAGTACGTCCAAAAACACACATTTGTCTTCAGATAGCTACATAAACATGTTCATATTCCTTTTTATGGGTTAGATGAAATTTCATTGAAAAGGTCATTCTACCATTCAATGTTTCAGTTTAAGACTTAAAATAAAACCTAAAAGACAATTTAATAAAAACCCAGAATATAAACAAATCCATTGTAAAGACAAGATGTATTTTTTTCAGTGTCAATTTAGTTCCACGATATCAAGCCTTCTACATTGTGTCAGAATTCTGTTATGAAATCTTTTTAAAAATACTTTTTTTTTGACAATTTCTTTGTGGGGATTTTTTTTTAAAGAACCAGATTATAATTTGAAAGAATTTATATAACAATCATTTGCTTTTTATCACTATCAGAGTGACAGAGCACTAAAACAGGCTGCCCAGATGGTCTGTGGAGTCTCCTTCTCTGGAGGTTTTCAAACCTCACCTGGACAAGTTCCTGTGTGATCTACTCTAGTAGGTCCTGCTCTGGCAGGAGGATTGTACTAGATGATCTTTTGAGATCCCTTCCAACCTCTTCTATGATTCTGTGATCCAGGAATTTATGGGATTTTTTTTCACTAATAAACAGAATTAAATTAGTAAAAACAAGAATTCATTTCTGGTTAGTGAACACTCTAGTCAAACAAGGAGAGTCAGGTAAAGTAGTAGTTTTTTTGGTGTAGTATATATGTGACATCATGTAGGCCAACAGTTCTGTCATGAAAATGTTTACTTAAATGGTCTGAATCTGTAAACCTAAACTACTGAAGTTTTAATTGCATTTTAACAGTACTAGTACATAACTGGAAAGTCATGATATATTCTAAAAGTACTGGACAGGTTGTACAAAATAAATTTGTGAAATTAATCTTTTATAGCTATGATTAAAAAACCGCTTTCCCCCCATTAAAGTGATTAATTTACTTATAATTTTTCTTCTGATGTTATTCTGACTTGATTAATGAAAATGGTTTTCTCTGAAGACCCAGTTGTAGACTATCCAAACTCAGAGTAAGAAATACAGACTGGGGAATGACCTGCTGGAGAGCAGCTCTGTGGAGAGAGACCTGGGAGTGCTGGTTGATAATAAACTGAACATGAGCCAACAATGTGCCCTCGTGGCCAAGAAGGGCAATGGCATCCTGGGATGCATCAAGAAGTGTGTGGCCAGCAGGTCGAGGGAGGTTCTGCTTCTCCTCTCCTCTGCCCTGGTGAGGACTCATCTGGAGTCCTGTATCCAGTTCTGGGCTCCTCAGCTCAAGAGTGACAGGGAACTTCTGAAGAGAGTCCAGCACAGGGCCACCAAGAAGATGAGGGGACTGGAACATCTTTCTAACCACAGTTCAAGCAGAATAAGAAAATAATTGAGAGAAGCTCAGTTGCACAGAAAAATGTGGAGATGTTTGAAGGAGTAAGTAATTACACAGAACAGGGCTTGAAATACATAATTGAATAGGAAATATAGTTTGATAGTTAATTAACTGCTTTAATAAAAAAATGTATAACAGGAATATATGTAGAATTAGAAATTTATGCACTGTAGTTGGTTTGGACCAAACTACCAGTGTGATTTAGCAAGATAACTGAGGGGCTTCTTGGAGTGATTGGCTCATCCTTCTGTGACATGGGGAAAAAAGAATGATATTCTTGAGAAAAATTTTTCTTGGCAAGTTCATTTAGTATCCTTCTTTTTCCCAGACACATTCTTAGGATCTCAGTTCTCTTGCTGTTCTTCCCAGTCCCATACTTCAGCATGAGCAATTCTGGTGTATTGAGTGTTGAGAGAAATCAGCTAGGATGAAATTAGTGTTCTTCACTATTTGATAAATGCCATATAACTTTCAATTGTAAGCTTCATGAGATTTTAAAGTATTTTCTGCAGCATTTTATCATAGCATTATGTGAAATACATGAAAAAAAAAATTAAAGCAAATTTTGAGGTAAATTGTCTACCTGATAAAAAGTTCAGTGTTTCACTGAAATATATACTTTTTGGATATAACATTGCATAGCATGAACTTGTGAATGTCCACTAGAAGACTTAATTAGCAAAGGAAACAGAAGATAAATATAGAATTGTTGACTCACAGGAAATATAAAACATGTCTAAAGTCTGCAGTAATAGCCATGGAAGCAAGCTTTCATTTCCTATTAAATAAGAATTGTGAAACTCACCAGATCTGCTCCATGAGGACTTTCCATAATAGCAGTATCATCTTGGGACAAAGTACCTTTGATATACTACAAACTATATTCTACTTAAGAACTCAGAACCTTAGTAGAAACAGCAACGAGTAAGGCTGTATAATCTACAGTTTCCCTTGGTAACACTGAAAATTGATGGGTGTAAAGCCTTATCAACAAGCCTTGTACTCTACAGCAACATTTACTATCTAGCCTTTACAGCATCCCCAGGTTGCTCACATTGCAATTGCTTACAACTCTAGTTGTAATCTACTCCTGATTGTTGAAAATGGACTTCAAGACAAATAAATTATTAAAATAACCCTCAAATAGTGAACTGTTACTGAAGCTCAGTTGAACTCTGTACAAGTGTCCATACTGAGTAGTTTTTTGTATTCAAAAGTTGTATTGCTGTATGGCAAATCCTAGTCGTGCTAAGTGTGTTATCTGGGAGTGATATGCATATCTCAAAAGGAAAAGAATCATAGGCTGGGAAGAGGCAAGCAAAGAGAATTAGTGAATTCAGCTTGTTTCCCAGAATTGGAGATGTGTCTGATAGGCTTATAATATCTACGCTATCATGCACCACAGGAATGTTCACAGTCCAGCAGGTTTGACTGGAGTATCAAGTCAAGTGGTGTAACTTCCCAAAATGCCAAATGCTTAACCCAGGGAAAAAGATACTCTTATGATAAATAATAATTTGAATTGCAGTAGGATACAGGCAGTCTACAGAGAAAATGCAATCATGGATTGTTAAATTTGCAATGATTAGTTTATCCAAACACAGTGAAAAACAAACTTCTGTTGTAAGTAAGACCTATCAATCTTTACTTTAAAAAACAGTGAGTATTATTTGTGAAACTCAAAAGATTGAGTTTTATAAGGGTTGAGTATGTTGGAAGTCTTCTAGAATTTACTGGAATAATGTATCTTCTAGCAAACAGTTGGAAAACTCCTAGTATGTGACATGTTGTGTGCTGAGTTTCATCGGTGCATTTTGTTTTATAAGTTGTGTTATCACAATGTTTTTGAAGCACACAGATGATCTGTCAACACCAAAAGGCTTCTTGCTAGTAGGGATGTAAAATTCTGCTTTTGTATTAAAATGTGTGTTTAGTTCTCAAAAGTTTAATCCTTCACTTGCACTACTGGAATAGATATTTAACATCAGGCTGTTGTATGAGTTAATGCTACAAAAAATAGCCATTGACATTTAAAGAGCCATAATATGCTCTTATTACCAAGCAGAAAGCCAGAAATGTTTATGTTTTGTTAATTATATGGAACTTCTCTCGCAATTTTAAAAACACTATCTCCATTTAGAAAGGTTCTATAATATTTCACAAATTATACTCTATTTGTGAGTTTTTTAGGTAAGCTGTGATATTATCTTGGAATATCAAAAGCACTATCACATACGTGAAACTTCTTATTAAAAATATTTAGATTTGTAAATTATCTTAATCTACCATAACTGTGCAAAATAAATTCCTTGATCTTTTCCGAATTTACTAAATAAGCCTGATAAGCCCCATGCAATCAAAGCAGCTATTACATTGGTACATTAAACTTCATGTTGTCTGTTGCATTATCATCACAATACTATGAGATGTTCATCAAGATGACAAGCCATCCAGTGTGCCACAGCAATGCCAGACCAAAGGTAAAACTGCTTGTTTTGGCTTCTTTGGAGCCACAGTTCTTTTTTTGATTTTGAAGAGTTGTGAGGAGGTGCCTCCATTCTCTCTTGAGCCTCTTCTCAGACATTTGCAAGTGGTAAAAATGTAATCAAGAACATTTTAATGAGTATAGTCATTTGAATATATATAAAGAAAAAAAATTTATAACTTTGCCCTAAAAATACTTTTGCTCAGCTAACTAAAAATTGTTGGACACTAAGAATGTTAGCCTGTGGTTACTTTAAAGACAATATCAAGACTTTGAACTTAAACCAAGCCTGGAGGAGTCTATGATGTGATTTTTCAGATGCAGACTGCCCTTGTTTTAGTATCCAAATGAAACATCTACATGCTCAAAAGTTAATTTTACAGATGCATTCTTTCTAATAGTGACAAACAAGCTGTGATGAGACTCACTTTAAAATAACAATGGACTCAAGTGGACAGCTTGACATGATCAGATGCTGAAACTGTATTCTGCACTTTTGTGGGTATTACTGTCAACACAGAATTGTAGAACTATTTATATTTCTTTTTCTCGTACTACTGATGATCGAGACTGGACTTGTAATACATAATCATGCAGAACATTGTACCAAGTGCAGAAGCACTGATATTTCTTGATATCACACCCTGAAAACACAGCAGTTCATTAGAGAAGACATCACTGTCAGGAAATACGGAAATTTAACTTCTCTACTAATGCTATTATCACATTTCACCTTCTTCCTCCTTATTACTCTTGTTCATTTTAAAAGCAACGAGTAACTGAACTGCTGCATACTCTTGGACTACATTCCTCATTCTCCTATATCACTCCATACACTCCATGTCAGTTAGTCATCAATCTCCCTCTACTTCCCTTCATCTCCTCTGATGACACAAGTTTTGTGTGTTTAACATTCCCCACTAACCCCACACTGAGCTGTTCTCCCCATTACCTTCTGAGATATGAATTTTCCCCACAGCAAATTGGCCTCCATGTTCAATATCATTCTGAGAAAAGTGATCCACTCAGATATCTACCTGTTTATTTTCACTCTCCTAATCTTAAACCATAAAGCATTCCTTTTCCATTTTCAATTATTTGAAATGTCAGTAGTTTTAAATTTTTATAGGAAGTGAAGATGCTCTGAGCAGGCATGGAAGCTTTATTTTATCCTAGAAGACCATGAACTGAACTCCACTACTTTGGCCAGAAATTAAAAAGGTGGATGAAACTAGCCGTTCTTTCATTGCTTTACTTCCCCTATTTCTCTCTTTAATGTTTGCAACTCTCATTTAAAAAAAAAAATAAAATCACACAGTTCTACTTGATGATGCCTTGAGAACACTGTGAAATGGGTCAGCTGCAACATTCAGCATTTATCATGGTACAAAGAAATGCCAGACAGTTGAACGTGAAACATTACCCCAGTCAGCCAAAAGGATGGACATTACCTTGTCCTCTGAAAATCTTCCATTATAGTCATTTGTCTTTGGCTAGCCTTACTCCAAGGGAATATTAAAAACATACTTTATGTCTGAAAAGTCTGATTGCTTTGCATGCAGATGACATATATTTGACAAAAAAAAATTTAGATTCACCTTGCATATAACATTTATGGTTCTCCTAAATGAATGTAAGTAAATTTCAAGTGATATGATGGTGTTGTGGTTTGATAACAATCATGTGTTGAAAAAAGTCACACCCAGCTTGATCTTTGTTAGCTAAAACTGTAATTCAAATGGACATCTCAAATTTGCTTCATCTATTTATTAAATAAATTAGAGAATAGATGATGAATGCAAGGTGAATGAGGCTTAAAGATTAAACAGATTTAACAGTTCTAAATCTTAGCTAGAGGAATTTCTCTAGGTTACTGAAATTACATCTACTTATTTAATCATTTAAATATAATTAAGACTTGTCAGAAGTGACTCCTTTACAGTTAGTTTTGAATGTGCACTGTATACATAGAAAAGACATTTTTTTTTTGTTAGGAAGTCCACAAATTACAAGAAGAAACAGGAAACAATGTTCAGACTTACTATTTCCCTCAAGAATTGTAACACAAGCATTTAATGTCACTCTGATGTTATTTTTTTCTGTTTCTCTATTAATGACATGTTACTAATCATAAAAAGTGTAGTCAAGCGTTGTTAGAACAAACATTCTTATTGCAGTACTGTGAAAAATAAATGCAGTACTAATGAGCTGAAAACTGTTTGCTAAAGGAAATGATAGATTTGGTTTGCAACACTTGAAAATATGCGATGATCATTAAAGGTCCCTTCCCACTTAAACTATGCTATGATTCTATGATAAAAATACTCAATTTGTAAGGCTTCTACTTTGCTTAGTTAAAAAGAAACTAAGTTTCTGGAATTTCAAAGGGATTAACAGAGGTTAATCTGGGAAACTGGAGAGGAAAATAATAACTTGGAAGCAAGCCTTAAATTTCAAAGGTAATGTATTATAAGCTAATAGAAAAATCAGTCAGAGAATGAGAAATTTGATCAAGAATTCACAGAGGAGATAACAATATTATCTGGGAGAGACAGTATTACTGGTCAGTGATCTGTTTTTTATAAAGAGAAAACATGGCTACTGTGCAGCCTTTAGCCTCCAAGTAGAAACATTTCCTTGCTACATATTAAGGACTAAACTGTATATTTTCTTCAAGCTGTGAATAGGGAGCAGCATGTAGCTTGTCTGTTCCAAATATAAACTCAGAAGCTAGACTATTTTTTAGGATTCCTCCTTTTCCCCTGTTTGTTTTCAATGTTCAGAGATTTAGATTCATGTTCCATAGAAAACAAAGTTTCTTTCTTGTTCTGGTGTAAGGCCAAAAGAATACAGATGTCTGTGTAATCCTAAATCCTCCAAAATGGACCCAGTCCTGCACTGGATGTTTATTCAGCTTCTCCGGGGAGGACAGGAGTCCAAAGGATAAACAAGATCCTCTCTCACAGGGCTTTCAGAGACAGTGCAATATTATCAGGTGAAAAAGTTTTGTTATGTACAAGTGTTGTGGTTTTGCCCAGTCAGCAATGAAGCGACACAACAGTCTCTTGCTCCGTGCTCCCTGATCCACCCCTATCCTCATTAGGATGGCAAAGGCCCCAGTGAGATGGGAGGAAAAAAGATAACCAAGGATGTTGTGGATTTAGACAAGGGCAGGGAAGGCTTGCTGCCAGTTAGGGTTCCGGGCAAAACAGACTCCAGTACTCGTCTTAGAGAGGAAAGTAAGGAAAGTTTATTCTGCTACCTACAAGAAACAGAACAAAAAAGCAAATAGAGAGTAGGGTGATTGAGAAAAATACAGCCATCACTTTAAGATGTCCCTCCCCCATCCCTCCTTTCTTCCCAGGCCCAGCTCACTGCTCCAGATATCTCTACCTCCTCCCCCCTCAACAGCTCAGAGAGGTAGGGAATGGGGGATGGGGTCAGTCTCTCACAGATGGTCTCTTCCACTTCTCTCTTCTCATAGCAGGATGACTCCTTGCATTCTTTCCCTGCTCCGATACAAGGTCCTTCCCACAGGACACAGTCCTTAACGAGCTTCTCTGGTGTGGGTTCTTCCCAACAGTTACAGCTTCAGTGAATATGGGATCCCTCACATGGGACATGGCCTCCTCTGGTCATAGTCACTGCCCCTAGCATGGAGTCTTTAGTAAAATGAGTCACTGGATCTGATGCAGGATCTTTAACAAAATGAAAACAAACCACAGCTTCACCATTCCTCTCTGCACATGCAGGGGAGTCTCAGCTCCAGCACACCTCCTCCTCTCTTCCCTCACTGACCTTGGAGTTTGCATGGTTGCTTTTCTTTCTCTTCCTACTCCTTGCACCACCACCAGCTGGAGAAGAAGAAGGGATGGAGGAAGGAAGGAACAGGAAGAATCCTCCTCTTCTGACTTCTTCTTAAAAAGTGATTGTGGAGGTACCCAATTGGCTCAGCCCCAGAAGTGGGTCTGGCACAGAGCTGGGCAGAATTGCGAGCAACTTCTTAGAGGAGCCATCTTTACAGCCCCTTCCCATTACCAGAAACAGCTGTCATGTCAAACCATGACAACAAGGCATTTCTTCTCTTTAGAGAATAATAATAACCTGTATTACATTAGTTAAAAGCACCAAGACACCTCAAAGGCCATTTAGACTAGCATTTTAGTCTTATTACATATCTATGCACTAAATTCTTGGTCTTGTCATTTTCTTTTAATTTCTTTATCTTATATTTGTAAAATCAGCATATAGTTTTAAATTCTCTGTCATCTTTTATAATCCTTTCATTGGATTTAACTGAATTTTCTTTCTCTCATTTATGAGGTTACATCTACCTTTCTTCTCCAGAAAATTCTTCTTCTGCTTCAGTTCCATATATAAAGGTAATTTTTCCAGGCAAAGTGAAAAGAACATTAATGAAGGAATGACAGGATATTACAGGGATAATAGTTTCACTCACTAACTAAATTTTTGGGAAACTGAAGTTAGAAAAAATGATGGAAAAGAGTGGTACATAACACATATAAAAAGTTGCATATGAGAAACCTACAAATAGTATAGCAAAGTAAATTCTGAGGGCATATCATAATTATAGGTTTATTAAAGTGACTTTCCTTTGCTTCTAAGGCCATTGTTTCAAACATTGCCATAAGAAGGAAGACATGTTTCCACAGTGAGAGTATCTCTTGAAACACTTTATTTTAGCTTTACCAGCTGCAGGGCCAAGCCAAAAGAAAGTTTTGGGAACACTAAGACAGACCTGTGATTAAAAGAATGCCAAAACTGCCTCTAACTTAGCTTGCCAAAGGAAATAACAGTTCCCATTATCTCACTGCCTAGTGTGTGATAGACTGTGCTGGAAAGATGCAGCTAGTAGCTGGACCCAAATTTGGTTGTAACAGCCAGAGGTGAAGATAGTATTACAAAGGAAATATATTGTAACAAAATCAGAGAATTATCCTTGTGTTAATGTATTATAGCAACAATATTCTGTTTAAAAATAAAAGACGTTTTGTCTGTGAGGATTAAGCAAGCAGCTATTTTGATTTTGCAGTAGGCCTGGATGACTTATTTTTGCTAAACATTGAGAACAAGATGGAAAGAGAAAGTCCTGTTTATTGATTTTATAATCTAAAAAGATGTGTGGATGAGACAATGACAAGACTATTATCCCTCTTTAGCAGATGGAACAAACTGATCAGCTGGCTAGTCCACAATTAATAGGCAGTCTGTGGTAGAGCTTAATCACAGATTGGTTTTCTTCTATGAATTTCAAGAGAGTGAGTTTGCAAACTTCAGGCAAACATGCCTGCCCTGCAAGGAAGAACAACTTGGTGTGGAAAAAGATAATTCACAGGTGTAATAAAGAACTGGATAGAATATATGTTTAAATTTTCTTTATAGAGCAATTCCAATATCAGCCCTTGATTGAATGCAATGATTAATCAGAGCTGGAGCAGGGTAGTCCCAGACAATTTACCTGTGAAGAAATTCTGAATACTTGTGCTTCTGAGTGCAGAAAAGTGCAAAAGCAGTGATAAATGTGAATATATTTGGTATCCTGGGATGTATTAGAAGGGCTGTGGTTAGAAGGTCTACATAGATTCTCTTCCCCCTCTGCTCTGCACTCATGAGACTGTATCTGGAATATTGTGTCCACTTCTGGGCCCCTCAGTTCAAGAAGGACAGGGAGTTGCTAGAGAAAGTTCAGCACAGGGCCACCAAGATGATGGAGTTAAGCATCTTCCTTATGATGAAAGGCTGAGGGAGCTGAGGCTCTTTAGCTTGGAGAAGAGGAGACTGAGGGGTGACCTCATTAATGTTTACAAATATGTAAAGGGCAGACGTTTGGAGGATGGAGCCAGGTCCAATGATGTTCAATGACAGAACAAGGGGCAATGGGTACAAGCTGAAACATAAGAGGTCCCAAAGAAGTACAAGGAAGAATTTCTTCACTGTGAGGGTGACAGAGCACTGGAACAGGCTGCCTAGATGGGTTGTGGAGTCTCCTTCTCTGGAGAAATTCAAAACCCACCTAGACAAGTTCCTGTGTGACCTATTCTAGGTGGCCCTGCTCTGGCAGGGGAGTTGGACTAGATGATCTTTTGATGTCCCTTCCAGCCCTTGAGATTCTGTGATTCTGTGATTCTTTAACTGCAAAGGTCTTAAATGCAGTGGGTTTTGACCTTGCAGTAACAGAGAAAGGGAGAAAAAAAGAATAAAGTATGGAGCAGATATCAGTTTGTTATGAACTGTACTCAAAAGGGAAGACAGAATAACATCAAAGAGACTTGGATTTTAGAACATGAGGAATTAAAATCTTGGAAGAACTATTCTAAATGAGAACAAAACCAAGAAATATAGAAAACTTGCCTGCAGAAAAAGATCAGGCTTTGAGTCTCTTTATAAATGTACTGTGACAAAAAGACAAAAAGTCTGTTTATGCAGGAGCACATCATACAGAAGAAGACATATTGCCTTTTTTTGCAGGTTTGTTGAGAATTCAAGCTGAAATAGTGTTATTCTTAGTACTTCAAATAAAAAAGATGGAGTCTGACAAAAAGAACAAAAACTTACTAACATGATTGCAAGATGGATAACCAAGTAACTGCAGCCTTGTTTGGCCCCATGACTGTCGTCATGCCTATAACATTATGATTGTTCAAAAAACCGAGAAGAATTGCAGAGGATGGTACTGGTAACAGGAAAATTATAGGGCATGTTTAAACTGAGTTTCCAGTTGGAAGATATTAAGCAAAGCAGTCGATTCTCAGGGCAGAGTATTTAAAAAAAAAAGCACATAAATTTAATGTAAAAGATTCTCATTTTACAGAGAGGCATTCAACTTTCTTGTGTCCTCTGGCTTCATTTTAGTTATTTGCAGTACTTCAGGAAAACTCCTTCCTTCCTTCCTTCCTTCCTTCACACAAACTACAGACTGATTTGTATTTCCAGGCAGTTTCTTTATGTTTCAAAGCTTTCCCAAGAATGCACACATCGGCTAATGTTTCATGATCTGTTTTTTGCACACAGCATATGTCTGTTCTTCAGACGTAACATTCTGCTTCTGCATATTATCTTTTGTCCTGGCACACGTTCAAAACCAATTCAAGTTTGTCCAGTTTGTTCAACACACTCTACAAGTAGATGTTTGGCAATATCTGTTTTGTGGCAGGAAAGTTTTCTGCAGTTTCATTTAGCCAGTAATACAGTGATTGGCACATCTTCAGCCAGCAGTTGGTTTTCTATGACTACTTTATAATCCTTGTTTGTGCAATCCCAATAAACTTTCCAGTTATCTAAGGCATCTGGTAACAAATAGTGACCTTCAGTAGAAAAAAAAAATCTGAAATCTTTAGATTTTCTGTTCTCAAACAGAAGTTACCAATTGTCCAAATGCAAATATGTTTGATTACAATCTTTTCAGATTGGCCTTACTTACAGAGTTCATGAGCTCCTACAGTATATTACTCCAGCCACTAAATCTACAATTTATTTTCTCCATACTGGTCCTGTTTCTGCTTCTTTGACTGGATTCTAAGAGTAGTTGGATACTATCTGGTGCTAGACTAGATTAACTTTCCTACAGGACTGATTCTGGAGATCAAAGAAACTCACCTTATTTTTATAAAACTAAATATTTTTGAGACCACAGATCCATTTTCATCCCAAAATGTGAAAGACAAGCAACCCATTCAGATAAGCTCATGATACCAGGTAGATTGGTCAGTTATTCATGTAGTTTGTTAGCAGCATGGGCCGAAATTTAGTAAGCTGTTTTGCTGGCTTTGCTGTTACTGCAGATTGTTCTATGGCCAGCTGCAAAGTACTCCCATTCATGACATAGATTTTATCAGCCTTACCATTTGTTGATGTTTTATTATACAGTATAGTTTTGGCAAAGAGTGTGCAGTAGTTCAAGATGTCATGGACAGATGCACAAACTCAGAATCATAGCAGACACGTTTATTCAGTAGTTCCTGTTAGAGTTGGTACACCCTGTTAAACATCTACCATCTGTCAACAGATAAAATTAAGCTTCGTCAGGATATGGAAAATACATGCAGTTGATTTTACTATAAGCATACAAAGAAGCATATTTTAAATGACTGAGATTGTGAATAGTGAAAGTTTATAAATGAAAAAAAATTATTTTGTTAGATAAAACCATACATTGTCCTTTTTTAGAACGAGAAAATGCTGCCTTGTGATGCACTAAGTAGTTAATCATTGCTTCCAATCAATCTTCACATTTCTCTAATGTCTTGAATCTCAGATCTTGTCTTCCTCTTGCGTGCTCTGCATGCCAAGACTCTGGTGATTTACAAACAAACACGGCTCCTGCAAATGTGGTCTATAGAAGATCACTCCCTAACTACTCTACTATGGAAGAACAGAGAGATTTAATTCTTTAGTATAAACTGAAAGATCCAGTGCTACTTTTAGTGCCAGACACAGTCATAACAGAGTTTGTGCTAGAGATATGAACATTGATCTTTCAGAAGATTTGCTATCTGCTCTTCTTTAACTTTATGTTTTCTCCTGTGCTAGACTGAGAAATGAAATGTCAGCTAAGACACTTTTCTGTTCTTATCTGTGGAATGAAAACACCAGAACTCATGGGGAAAGTTTGGATGACGGCTGTTCTGGGCCAGTTGGTCACAGGACTGGTTGGTAGGGCAAGAAAATGAGAACACAAGCTTTCCTCTTCATTCCCATGCTTCTGTTGTTCAGAGTACCGAGAGAGAGTTTGAGCTCTGCACTGGAAAAAAAGGTCCAAAAAATAGTCTGACTTCTTCATAGATATCAATGCATACTGTGTAATATGGAAGCATCAACCATAAGGTCTACGCTACAGTTCTCTTGTGTAACATATCTGTTGACTACAAAAATTATCTTCAATTCCATTAAAGAAGTCTTACTGACTGGGGTGTAGGATTTCTAAGTGAATTCTTGCATTCCTGAAGACAAGGAATACAATGCTGTAATGACGACAAGCGTCTGAGGAAACACTTGGATTTAGAAGTCAACAAACACTTTATTTAGTCCTTCTGGTGAGACTTAGGGGAAAAATATCCATATTCATGTTCTTGTTGCTGAGAGGTCAGTATGAGTTTCTATAGTGCTATCTATGGAAATAATATAGCTTCCCAATTCATTTGGATATTGTCATCTATCAGGATACTCTCTTTACAGTTTACTTTCTAAAACAATGCTGAAAGAAGAAAATACTGAAGGCTATTTCAAAATGGATGTACATCAGGAATAAAGAAGATGTTTTGTAAAAACTTTGCTTTCACTTCAGATAACTAGGGATATTTTTTAATGATGTAATAAATTAAAATGAAGAGATAGTTTTTGAGATAGCAAAAATGAGCAGCATATTTTCAAATCTTCAAGATGTAGTGTGGGAGAAAGAAAATATTTGGGTTCAAACTTACATAAGTTGATAATTTTGCAAAAATAAGAGCAAACTAATGAGATGCTACATAGCATAAGTCAAAAGCCATCTGCTTGTAACTTTGGCTCAATCAAGCATCATGACTGCTATGTATATATTCTGTGGCCTTGGACAGTTCAGCTTTTCCATGTTTTTTTTTTTTTTTTTTAGTTAGAGGAAAAGACCACTATACTTAATTTTGTGCAGATTTTTGAAGGAGGGATGCAGCATAGAGTAATTCTTTCTAAATATGGTCTTTTTAAAATGTGTATTGTGAAATGAGCTATACAATTGTCATCCAGAGAGTGGAACACAGTGGAAAATGATACTAAATTCAGTCTTAGAATTCAAAGAACATTATTGAAATTCCTCCTCAGATCTACCTTTAAATTCCTACTTGGAATTTAGTAACTTGAAATACTCTACATTTCTTCTTAGTAACAAAAATTGAATTCAGACTTTGTAAAGTTGGAAAAAATCTACATGCTGTATTAAGCATAATATGCAATTATGTAAATAAGCCTCCCTTTTTTCTAATCATATATTCTGAGTTGTATTCAGATCACATGAATAATTGATTTTTTACAAGAACTATGGTTTGCTCTTATGAAAGCCAGTAGCAAAAAGGTTCTGAATCGGTAACATTTCCTGCTATCATTAAAACACTAATAATAAAGTATGAAGACTCCATTAATATAAGTTGTCACAGAGAAATTACAAATAGGTTATGTGTGAAGGTGAATTTCAATCAACAGTTTCATCAATGTGATGGATATTCTATTAACAGTCTCATTTCATCTCACTGGTTTTCCAGAAGAAAGAATTTACTGACTCTGCATGCACTTGGTTGTAATGAGGCTTCATTTATATTTTTGCCATCAAACTACCAGCATGATTAAATTTTAAAATGGAAGATGAATTGGGTAATTTCTATCAGTAAAATCTCAAAAAAGAAACCATTTATTTCAACAAAAGAGACTACAAAGATTTCCTTCCTTCCTTCCTTCCTTCCTTCCTTCCTGCCTTCCTTCCTTCCTCCCTTCCTTCCTTCCTTCTCTCCTTCAGAATGTAGTCAGAACAAACATATTTTAAAAATCATTATTATTTTCTGTTCAGAGGGGAAAGCCAGTCCAACCTTCACTGCTTATGGCAACAACAACTAGGTAATTTTCAGCAAAAATATTAAAAAAAAAGTTTGAGGTAAACATATTACAAGCACAATATTGTAAATAGGACAGAATTCCTATGAAATAACAGATCAATGCAAATTGTTCTATATCTGGGAAAAAACAACACAGTAACCTCTTTTAAAGAGGCAACGCAATACTGTCCTGCAACGCAATACTGTCCAAAGCAAGGAATTAAGTACTGAACCAGTTTGAGTGGTAAGAGTCATGTATTTATCTATATAAAATCCAGCCTGAACAGTTCTAGAGTTTTTGCCCAACTTTTCCTAGACAGATGAACAAATTTGCATTAATGAAGTGTAAACTGCAAGCTTATAGTGAGAAGAGGTCTATTTTGTTTTATGGTAGAACACTCACTAACTGCAAACATTCCTAGTGTGGAGGATGGGGCTTGATTTATGTGATTTTATTTTATATGTTTGTAGGTTAACATAGTCATTGAGAGTGATTACTGGTTGATCACATTTAATTTGCATTGTGTTCCTATGCAGCTTTCAACACTAATAATCTATATGCATGTGCATACATATATTATAGGAAGACAAACCCTGCACACGAGTGGCAGCCTAAAGGATTAGGCTGCTTAGGAAAGTTTCTAGAAACTAGGTCTATTATCATATTATGTGAATTCACAGACAGAAATATTATCTGTTAAGTCTTGACAATGTCAGTGCAATGTGTGTATACTGTGCACACAGACATGCCTTTTGGATTAACCGTGGTCTCTTGAAGTGAGATTCTCATTAGGTTTATAACGTATTTACAAAACAATGACATTGTTTTTGCAGTTCTTGGAGGAATTCAAAGCAAATGAACATAAGACAAAAAACATACAGAAAAAGCAGAAAAAGCAATGGGGGAAAAGAAGGAGAGAAAACTAGTTCCTGAAGTTTTCTCAGAATACATATTTTTACGTTTTCCTCAAAAGAACCTGCTACCTGGAAGAACTATGTAATGAGGTACCACATTCAACACATTGATTTGATTGTTTTTTTCTCTGTTGCACAAAGCATAGCTAAACTCCAGGGATGATTCCAAGTATGGAAACGATCAATGAAATTTTCAAAGTACTGTCTCTGTAGGATGTTCAGGAAGTCATATACTTATGAGTAAAGTAAAGGTGAAAAATAATATTCAAGACATAATAAATAATGTATTTACAGAAATAACTTTAAACAGATAATATATATAAATTCATGGAATGTATAATTTACATAGATATAGATTTATATTAACATGTATATAGCATACTAAACATAACATAACATGAGAAATATGAATATAGACATATATTTTTAAAATTTTAACATAATATTTAAAAACAATAACATGAGTTTAATTTATACTCACTGCACTATCAGATGGTAAAACATAACACTCAATATAATCCCCTTAAATATTTTATATTCAGGAGCTGGTCATGCTAAACACATTTTTGTATGATACAGTTACCAAGCAGTCTAATACAAACCTTTGTTTTACTGGGCAACTATGGGGAGTGCATGCATTTTGTCCATTGACTTGTTTCTATTGAAAAGGCTTCAAACATTTCAAAAGCAGTAGTAAATGGTGATATAGAGATTACCATGATCTGAGCAGATTCAAGTGAAATATTAGCAACAATGTACCTTAGAATTCTAGACCTTGTCCTTTATTTTACTCTGTTTCTTAGTGGACTAAAATTGCTCTCAGTGTCTCTGGCAGGTTGCATTTTGACAGTTGCAGAAGAGAAGAAAGGTATATGTGTCTTTTTCTCAGGTGTGCTGGTTCACAGCCTGGTGTGGAATACAAACACAGCCATGGACAGACCTTTTTGTCACAATTGATATCAGATCATTAACTTCTAGCAAAAGGCAGGAGACATAACTGGAGGCTGTAACATCTTAAATTGTCCAAGCAGGATTTAGGAGATGATATCTGTCAGCCTTATATAACTTGTACTATTATTTGCTATTTCTGCAGAACAAATGTCCTACAGCAATAAGATGCTATTGTTCTCACTCCTTAATTGACTGAAAGTTAAAGATGAGAAGGAAGGAAAAAGGAAATTTAAAGATGAGTGTATGAATATTTGTAGCACAAGCCTTTACAGAGCAAGCTTTTCCAAAATATATAATTTAAAAGAAAAAGCACATTTGGTAGAAATTCTCTTCAATATGATAATTTTGTACCAAATAAAAAGTGAGTAAACCAACACTGTCTTGAAGATTTAGTTGTTTTTTTGTGAAAACAGAAAACATTTCTGCTTGCAAAAACACCTGCTTCAAAACCTTAACTCAGAAAGAAGATGCTCAAAAAAAAGTTTGCACTTCCATTCCCCCTGGTGAAGATTACTTTTTTCCACTGGTTTCAGTTAGAATATTAAATGTGATGTCTGATTTTCAGTCTCCAGGATATAACATTTTAATTCTGGAAGTCCTAATGAAAATCCATCCCTAGCTAGAGTGGTGGACTTTGTCAAACGTATGCTGGCTGATGCAGAGTTATTAAGCTGTTGTGGATCAAATCTTTCTCCTACATGTAGCACTTAGACTTATAATAGAGGTACTTGAAAGGGAAAGCAAAGCAAGGAGCAGACTGTGTTCCAGTGCTCAGTGTCTGCAGAAGACCAGAATTCTCAGATTGTCTCAGGCAGGTACTCTTATTTTCACGTAGTATTTTGTGTCTAAGAATAACCTTATCCTCCTACTTGCCTGTAAGACTTCACTATGGAAGAGAGGGCTTTTCTGAGCTTATGCTGACTTCTGCTTCATTTTCATAGGGACTGCAGGAAGCATGAACTTTTGTGAATTGTGTTGGAGGGGTTCATTTTCAAGATGTAAGCCTATGGACAAGAACAGAATCTGAGTGCAGAATCCTACTATGCACTTAGCAAGCATCTAAAGTATCTTCTGCTTAGAGTCTTCCATGTCAGAGTAGAATTTGATTACAAAATGTCCTCTTTGCAAATAAAATGGTTAAAGTGTTAATAACAGATTCTTTAATCCCTTTCTAAGAAAGCGAAGCTAAAAAGTTAATTTTCTCTCTAGCTAAATTGCTGGCACATAGCTACTATCAAAGCAAAACATGGTTTGAAGTCATACTTGTTATAATAAATCATTCCCTTGTTATAATAAATCATTATAATAAATCATTATAAATCATTATGTTTGATTGGACTGAGGTCAAAGCATGTGGCTGAATGAGGAGGAAGAAAGGACATGATGGGCAGTAAAAATGGCTGCAAGAGATGTCAATGTCCTTGCTCTTTGCAGCAGAGGAGCTTTGACCTGCAAACAAACACCTCAGAATATTCATCAGCCTTCACAGAATCCTATGTGCCATTTTGACTCTGCAGGCTCCAGTTTTTATTCTTCCTACTTCAACATTTCCATTGCTGTCAGAAAAGGATAAGCTCTACTTGAGTCAGAACTTTATATGAAGTGGAGTTTTTCCAATTTCAGCTGTATATTGTGGATTGTTGTCTCCTAGTATCTCTTAAAGCTGCCAATCAAAAGATTATTGTCTCTAAAGAGCACCTGGACAGATCCTAAAAATGAAAAGCACTGATAGTCCTTTTCAAAGCTGAACATGTTGGGAAAAAAAACCCTTTTATCAATTATATGTTATTTTGTTATTCTGGAATTGATCCTATCCAAATTCCTATTAAAAAAGATGGCTATCAAGTGAGGTAATAACTTTATTGAAAAAGAATTCTTGGTTTAAAATGTTCTCATCAATGATAAGATAATTTATGGAAGTCAAACTTACAAAGAGATTGAAGTTTCCATATTGTATTTAAAATTATTTTTCTAGCTCTGCGTCTCTCTTGTCTACATTTTTGTGCTGTCACTTAAGTGATCTTCACAGAGGAAGGTTATGTAAAGTTTTAAAGACTGTAAGAATTCCATGTTTTCTCCCTTTTTACAGAACATTTCAATCTACTAATAAAATGAATATAAACTACAGTACTTTCTTTAAACTTGTGATAGTATTGTACCTGGGCTGCCGTATCTGTCAGGTTTCCCAACTGTGTACAGATAACTTTGGTGCTCAAGGACAATACCAGTGGCACTATGTTTAGGCAACTGAACACAGCGTTATCCTGTGGGCAGAACTTACTCATGATTTGCAAGTGTAATCAAACCAATATCAAACCAAAACCTGAATCCAGAAAGCCTGAAAAACAAGTGATGTCAAATCAAAACTATACAGAAGATTTGACATTGTCTTCATGCTGGAGGGTGTCTCATTCCATATCTGAACGAAAGTTGTTCCCAAGTACTGGGAAGACAAAGTCAGCTTTGTTTTAAGTAACTGGGAAATAAAATGATAGTCTATGTCACAGTAGGCATAGAAAAATAGAGAATTAGGACACCTGTGCTTGTCACTTGAAAAAAGATCCTCACTAAATAAATGGAAAAAGTCAACGTCAAGGCAGAGAAGTAATTTGTTCCTGAGATCGAACATTTCCAGGGAACTGATTGGGTTATTGTGAGGATTTGTGCAACCACTGTCTGTATGCTGGCCCTTAAAAACATCAGCAGAACACTGGGTAAACAACAGAGGAAAATAAGGTCTTTTTTAAGAAAGAGTTGAAAATGTTAAAAAAATGAATTGATAAAATTTAGAAGAGGAAACAACGCACAGGAAGACAGAAATGGAAAAAGGAAAGGAAAGGAAAGGAAAGGAAAGGAAAGGAAAGGAAAGGAAAGGAAAGGG